>NC_090653.1:29330186-29497686 GCF_040937935.1 Hyperolius riggenbachi | reverse complement strand
TCAGAAATCCACCTGCAGTCCTGGACCCTGTTGGTGGTGGCGGAGAAGGCAGTCAAGCGGCCTGCAGGCAGAGATGCCGTGTGGGGACTGGGGACCAGCTTAGTGTTGGGGCAGGCAGTCACACGGCGTGCAGGCAAAGATGCTGTGTGTGGGGACTGACTTAGTCTTCGGGCAGGCCTGAGCATGCTTTGCAGACCAGGCATCCGTGGTCAGATGGACCCTTGACCCAACGCTCAACCTCAACATCACACGCCAACCTCAACATCACGGTACAGTTTAGGTATCGCCTTTTTTGAGAAAAAATTGCGGCCTGGTATCTTCAACTGCGGTGTGGGGCTTTGCTTTTGTGTGCTGCTTTTCCTCAGGTGGTCATCCCATTGCAGTTTGTGCTTTGTAATCATGTGCCTTCGTAAGGTAGTTGTCCCTACGCGGGTCTTGGTCTTTCTATGGCTCAATATTCGGTGGCAGAGAGTACAGATGGCATTGCTCTCATCTGAGGCAGACACACAAAAAAAATGTCCACACTGCTGAGCCCTGGGGTGATGGCAGTTTGGTGGTGGCGGCCGACTGAGTGTTAAGTGGGGTGCCAGAATCAGAGCAGGAGGAGGAAGATATGTCACGCTTCCATGCGGAAGCTGAGAAAGATGAGGTGTTCTGTGTTAAATAGTCAACTACATCCTGAAAATATTGGGGGTTGATGGCACATGCCTTCTTCTGAACACTGTACTTTGGTCGAGGGTTGCAGGAAATCACGACAGCGTGACCTCGAACAGACCTGCCAGGTGGCCTGCCTCTGGCTCTGCCTTTTGTTTTGTACATATTGGGGGGGATGAAGTGAAAGGTATGCACTGACTTGACTAATACAATGTATGGTTACACAGGTGCAGTGAACAGGTATGCAGTGACTGCTGGTACAACAATGTTACGATAAAAAATGTCAGTTAAATATATCATATAAGAGACACGCACAGTGATATTTGAGAAGTGAAATGAAGTTTATTGGATTTACAGAAAGTGCAAAATAATTGTTTAAATAAAATTAGGCAGGTGCATAAATATGGGCACTGTTGTCATTTTGTTGATTCCAAAACCTTTAGAACTAATTATTGGAACTCAAATTGGCTTGCTAAGCTAAGTGACCCCTGACCTACATACACAGGTGAATCCAATTATGATAAAGAGTATTTAAGGGGGTCAATTTTAAGTTTACCTGCTCTTTTAATTTTCCCTGAAGAGTAGCAACATGGGGGTCTCAAAACAACTCTCAAATGGCCTGAAGACATAGATTGTTCACCATCATGGTTTAGGGAAAGGATACAGAAAGCTGTCTCAGAGATTTCAGCTGTTTGTGGCCACAGTTAGGAACATATTGAGGAAATGGAAGACCACAGGCTCAGTTCAAGTTAAGGCTCGAAGTGGCAGACCAAGGAAGATCTCAGATAAACAAAAGCGACGAATGGTGAGAACAGTCAGAGTCAACCCACAGACCAGCACCAAAGACCTACAACATCATCTTGCTGCAGATGGAGTCACTGTGCATCGTTCAACCATTCGGCACACTTTACACAAGGAGATGCTGTATGCAAAGGAAGCCTTTTCTCTGCCCACAGCACAAACAGAGCCGCTTGAGGTATGCTAAAGCACATTTGGACAAGCCAGCTTAATTTTGTAAAATGGTGCTGTGGACTGATGAAACTAAAATGTAATTATTTGGGCATAACAAGGGGTGTTATGCATGGAGGTAAAAAAAAACACAACATTCCCAGAAAAACACCTGCTACCTACAGTAAAATATGGTGGTGGTTCCATCATGCTGTGGGGTTGTGTGGCCAGTGCAGGGACTGGGAATCTTGTCAAAGTTGAGGGACGCATGGATTCCACTCAGTATCAGCAGATTCTGGAGACCAATGTCCAGGAATCAGTGACAAAGCTGAAGCTGTGCCGGGGCTGGATCCTTCAACAAGACAACGACCCTAAACACTGCTCAAAATCTACTAAGGCATTCATGTAGAGGAACAAGTACAACGTTCTGGAATGGCCATCTCAGTCCCCAGACCTGAATATAATTGAAAATCTGTGGTGTGAGTTAAAGAGAACTGTTCATGCTCGAAAGCCATCAAACCTGAATGATCTAGAGATGTTTTGTAAAGAGGAATGGTCCAAAATACCTTCAACCAGAATCCACACTCCCACTGGAACCTACAGGAAGCATTTATAGGCTGTTATTTCTGCAAAAGGAGGATCTACTAAATATTGATTTTATTTCTTTTTTGTGGTGCCCAAATTTATGCACCTGCCTAATTTTGTTTAAACAATTATTGTGCACTTTCTGCAAATCCAATAAACTTAATTTCACTTCTCAAATATCACTGTTTGTGTCTCCTACCTGATATATTTAACTGACATTTTGTATCATAACAACCAACGATTTATACAGGAAAATCATGATGATTAACAAGGTTGCCCAAACTTTCGCATCATACTGTAAATATTTACATCCCCGCTGTTCAGAGGGGCACAGCGAGACCGACGTGGGACACAGGAGAAATAATAGGATCCGGAGGCTTCCCCCACCCGAGGTGAGTACCCCCCCAGGGGAGTTGTTACAAGTTTTCTTTTAAGAGGAACTTTAGCGAAATAGGGGGAAATGATAAATCAATACATTGCAAAATATTAAAAAATAGAAGAGATATAAAGAAATGATTGCTATTCGCCATGTAATTAGTTCATATTTGATCCACAATCAGCCTGCGTGTCCTCATCTTTACTACTGGCAGACGTGAAAAAAAAAACCAGACAGCACCAACTGCCATTACCTATAACCACACCCCCAACAATGCAATAGGCTAAAAGGATGTTTTTTATTATTATTCATTTATTTATATAGCGCCGACATATTATGCAGCGCTGTATGGAGTATACAGCTGTACGGAGTATATTGACTTGTCACTAACTGTCCCCCAGAGGGGCTCACAATCTAGTCCCTACTATAGTCATATGTTTATATTGTGTAGTGCATATATCATAGTCTAGGGCCAATTTAGGGGGGAAGCCAATTAACTTATCTGTATGTTTTTGGGATGTGGGAGGCAACCAGAGTGCCCAAAGGAAACCCACACAGACACAAGGAGAATATATAAACTCCTTGGAGATGTTGATCCAGCTGGGTTCAAACCAGGGACCCAGCGCTGCAAGGCGAGAGCGCTAACCACTACACCACGATGTTGGAAACAGCTGGTATTTCCTACAGTTCAATGTTCACAGTCAGGAAACTCTCAGGACCATGGTCCTGACATCACACTGTGGGAGGGGTTTCACCACAATATCAGCCCTACAGCGCCCCCTGATGGTCTGTTTGTGAAAAGGAATAGATTTCTCATGAGAAAAAGGGGGTATCAGCTACTGATTGGGATGAAGTTCAATACTTGGTTCCTCTTATTACATCCTCCTATTACACACAAGGCTGGATTAATACTTATTCCGCTCCAGGCCAACCTTCTTGTGGCCCCCCTTCCATATACAGCAGCCCACCTCCCATTCCACATGCAGCTCCCTCTTCAGTGTGTAACACCCATGTACGGCAGCCCCTCCTTTTCATGTACAGTTCCCTCAGGCAGCCTCGCCCCCCCCCAGATGTTGCTTCTCATTTGCAGCCTCTTTGCTCCTGTTACAGCCTACTTTTTTGACTCTTCTCATGTAGCAACCCTCCTCTCCTGTTCAGCAGTCCCCTCATACAGCAGCCTCCCTAGGAGCCGGCTCCTGAGACCTTTCCCAGAAATACAGCCCTGATGACATGCATGATGTATGCATGTGATAAGTTGTTGAACGTAAGGAAAATTATAATTGCTGAGCAAATGTGGGGAGAGGGCGGAGGCGCCCCACAATATAATACAAGCAGGGTTGCTCACCAAGACTCTCGAATTCGAATGTACCCGAATTATCCTGTAGATTTTCATGGTTGCCGAATTCAAATTCGAATAGCGATCCTGCTCCCAAATTCGAAGTCGAATTTTCCCGAATAGTGCCTCTCGAATTCGGCCGTGATCAAGGATTTTAACCCGTTCGGATTCGGCTACTGTCGCCCAAAACCCGCCGACTTTAAGGGTTAGTAACAAAGCCCCTTTAAATGCCAGAATCACCAAATTTGCAGGTTATGTTAAGAAGAAAAGTGGGACCAAGGGGAAAAATGTTTTTTCAAAAAGACCTTATACTTTTTGAGAAAATCAATTTTAAAAGTTCAAAGATAAAAAACGATACATTTAAATGCCGGTCAATGACAGATCGTGGGAAATAATTCCCAGCAGTTAATAGCAAAGGCCCCTTACATCCTAGCAACACCAAATTTGCAGGATATGTTAAAAAGATAGTGGGAAACAATATTAAAAAAAAAATTAAAAATGTTTATTTTTGGGGATGTTCTGAGTGTGGGAAATCTGAAAAAAAAATACGTGGGGTCCCCCCTGCCGAGCCTCTGTAACCCCTTGTCTCCCATGCAGGCTGGTATAGCCAGAATGCGGAGCCCCGGCCGACTGGGGCTTCGCACCCTGAGCTACTTTTCCCACTTTTCTTCTTAACATAACCTGCAAATTTGGTGATTCTGGCATTTAAGGGGGCTTTGCAATTAACCCTTAAATTTGGCGGGTTTTGAATCACAAATTCACGGACGAATTTCCCCTGACCCGGATCCGAATGAATGCACCCAAATCGAATTCGAGTCCATTCGAATCGGGCGAATCCAAATTTGACCCAGACCCAAATTTGAATGCACTCGAATCGAATTTGGGTACATTTGAGCATGCCTGAATACAAGTAAAAAGCAGCTTCAAATGGATTTAAAGGATACCAGAGCCAAAAGGCTGTGGTAAAAATGTAAGGTGCAGTGCTTAGGGGGTTAAGAGTTGATACTTACCGCGCGGGGCGCAGCCACCACTATAACCCACAGCCCAATGTAATCTCCTTACAGGTACGTGCTTTAGATATATTTTATAACAATTTGAAAAATTTTGTATTTCAAGAGAGCCGTGCACAATAAAGCTCTTTTTATGGAAAGTGGACGCAGTGCGGGACCATTTATTATCTTTGTGTGACATACTTACGCGCCTCTTGTTCCCCGCAGTCAGCCGCCGGCCTTCTCCTATACCTCCCGGTGTCTTGGTGACTTGGCTGACCTTTAACCCGGATAGTCTTCGCGTCTGCCCGGCACTGACAAGAAAGCATCTGATGCTAATCGCTTGTTTTTCAGTGGAGCGCAGGCGCTAGGATGGAGGAGGCGAGGGAGTGTGCGTACTTCTGCCCGTAATTATGCGGAGGGCAGAAGCAAAGACAATCCGGGTTAAAGGTCAGCCAAGTTGCCAGGACACCGGGAGGAATAGGAGAAGACTGGCAGCTGACTGTGGGGAACGAGAGGCGCGGTAAGTATCGACTTTTAACTCCCTAAGCACTGCATCTTACATTTTTACTATTTAAGCTAGATAACTTATTTATACCAAAAAACAAGGGTATAACAAAGCGATTTGCAGGCTTTACCTGCTTCCTTAGGTCAACGATACCAAAAAGTACCCAATGGTTGAGTAGAGAACGATCCGAGCGCCTCCAAGAGTGGACTCTTGTATTGTGTTGTTGGGTGCCTCCACCCTCTTCCCATAATAATTCACAACTCCTGGGGCCATATGCAATTCACCGTTCTCCTCCGTTTTCTCCAAGGTGATAATTTTTCATCTTCTATTTAAAATAAGTTTTCAGCACTTCACAACTGAAAAAGTACCAAAAGTAGTTGAAAAAGTGCGGTCAGAATTATTCCGATTATTTTTTTTTACCTGCTAGGGGTTTAGAATGCATTTTATTAACAAGTGAATTGCGTATGGGCTCAGGAGTGCGACCTGTGAGGACCTTCTCATATCCGAGCGGTGGCGGGAATACCAGCGTATGATAGGGTGGCTGCAATGTGCTTGCAACATATAAAGTGTGGGTAAATCTCCTTATGCAGATCATTACCCGATGCTTTGACATATTGCACTATTGGCTCCTGTTTTTCTCTTCTGTGTCTCCTTTGGTTCCTGGATTGTCCGGGTCCATCCCCCTTTTCAAGTCTGAGCAAATGTAACTTTATGTTCCATCCACAGGGCTGTCTGACCTGAGCCTGGCATCGATATGATGGAGGTAAAAGATATGTGATGGGCAGGAATGAATCTACGGACGACTCAAGACCCTTCAGCTGCTGAAGATGTGGAAGACCCAATCAAGTTGCACCTCTCTCGAAAAAACGAGTCCTGCTGGAGGTTACAGCCCTTCAACAGCTGGGTGGCAGGAGCTTCTTTGCTCCACAGCATATACAACTGCCAGTGCCACACATGTTGGTTTATTTCAAGGGGGGCTGAAGAATGAGGAATGTGGAGGCGGCCATTTCAGTTCCCTTAAAGTGAATGGGAACCGCATTTTGAAAAAAAATTAAGCAAATACTTACCTAAGGAGAAGGAAGGCTCTGGGTTGTATAGAGCCTTCCGTCTCCTCTCTCAGTGCTCTCTATCCAGTGCTGCCCCCCCCCGTTTCAATTCCCCACCGAAAGGGTATTTGGAAGTCTTCGGGAGCCGTGTCCTCCCGAAGACGTGCGGCTTCATACTGCCCAGGCGTGAGCGTGCAAGAGAGCGTGCTTGCGCAGGCGCAGTACAGGGCCGCCCTTCTTCAGGAGCACTCGGGCTCCCTGAAGACTTCTGAAGCCTCCTTTGGCTGGGTAAAGCTGTATTTGACTAAATTAGTCAAATACTGCTACCCGGCGAGCCAGCACTGGAATGAGTGGACCAGGAGAGGAGCCAGAAGGCTCTATAGGACCCAGAGCCTTCCCTCTCCTTGGGTAAGTATCTGTCTAATTTTTTTAAATGTGGTTCCCATTCACTTTAAATCAAATGTTCCATTTGTCTGGCTTTTAAAGCTGTTGGCATCAATAGTCTCTCAGGTGCACCCAGAGCCGGCTCACCAGCAAGGCAACAAAGGGAGGTGTGTAGGGCCTGGTTGGTGTTTGGGGGCCAGACTATATTCTTGTGTGAGCTCCTGCTCACACGCCACTTTACCACATGACCAGCAGGGGGAACCAAAGATACCTAGGCTCCCCCTAATCTATTTGTGGTCACACCTGGAACCACCCTACAGCCAGTGGTGCCATACTTGTTCCTGCCTGTGTTTAGGAATGTATTTGAAGAGGTGGAGCAGCACCACAGCCAGGTACATTGGTAATGGCTCCTTCCACATTCCTCTCACTTCAAGTTTCCTTTAATTGCCCCCAGCAACCCACTAATATATGCATTTATTAACGCTCACTGGAATAGCGTCAATTGGTAATGCTACATTCTGATTGGCTGGTGTGAGTACAGATGGTCAGCGAGGTGCTAATAAATTCCTGCTTGCATTCATATTTAATGCAAATTGTATGCAGATTAGAATTAATCAAAGAAGGCAGGAAGGGCATGGTTTGGCCCAATTTCTAAGTTACATGCAATTTTTGCATGAAATTTGCATATCTTTGTGCCTCATTGGCCATCTCTAGCTGTAGGCGGTGCCAACGTATTCATTACTGCGTGTCAAACCTCCGGCCTCCTGATACGCTCTCAGGCTCTTGTTCATTTACTTTCAGTGGACTGTTTCTAGAAAGACGCCAGTGTACGTAGTGATGTCATGCTTCTCTTTTTCCTTTTTGTATTTACCGTTCATTTTCTAACCTAGAAACACATAATTACGTTTGTGTTGCATAAAGACAGGAAGTGCACTTTATATACAGGGGCGTGGCTACAAGTCATGTGACCCCCTTAAAAAGAACTTTAAAGGGCCCCCAAACGTTCACATCCTCTGCCACCTTCCTTGCGGGGCCCATCAGACGGGATCATATAACAAGTGTGGCCGTAATGAACCCCCTTTAACAGCCTGGCTACCATGACCCACCCTCCCACCACCACCACCACCACCACCACCACCACCACCACCATTTCTGGCCATGACAACACCTGATCTGGAAGGGGGCATTTATTGGAAGGCTGCAGGGTAAGAAGTTGGGGCCCTCCATGACCCATGGCACCTCTACAGCTGCAGGGGTTGCTCCCTATTGGTACAGTCACTGACACCCGATGAAGAGTATTCGACCCATGAAACGCATTGTTTTACATGTCTAATGGATATCTCTACCTATTACTTGTGTTTTTTTGGGAGGTGGTTGTTCCTATTTATACTCCTTTTTAGATTTGAATCTATCTTAAGGCGGTCACACACCATACAGTTTTTTAAATATCTGTTCAATTTAAGAATTGCAGTATTTTTTTCTGACTGATTGTATCATTTCAAAAATGTGACCAATGTACCACACACCTATGTTCAATTTTTCCTCAATTATGATAAAAATGATTGGAAACTGACAAAATTGCTAGGGTGTGTGTATTAATAAATTGACAATCTAACAGCCACCATACAATCTTTAGAAAGATTGAAGAAAAATATCTGGCATTCCAGATCGATAAAAATTGAAGAAAACTGGAAATCCGATCAGATTTTTCAGTCCAATAAAAAAAAAAGTTTTCGATTTTTTTTTTTCGGGAGATCCGATCGTTTTTATCGAATTGCCGTAAAATCAGATAATTTTATTGTATCGTGTGTGGCTACCTTTATCCTTGGGTATTGCTGCCTGTATGAATATATATAATGTAGTGTTTCCTACCACTATGAATTTAGCTGGACTCCTTTGTGGATTTCTGTACCGGTCACACCTCCCTCTGACCACACCCTTTCCTGCCACTTTTGTTGCATTGTATAAATAAAAGAAATATGGTGCACTCTTCACCAATGCAGAGGCCAGGCAGCTGTCAGGTGGGGAGGGAGAAGGGGGTCAGCAGTAAGGAATCGTTCACACCTAGGGCGTTTTTGTCATTTTGTAAGCGCTGGCGATTTTCAAAATCGCCCGTGCGCTTGCGCAATGATTCTCTGAGAAGGTTCACATCTGAGCGCTTCGTTTCTGATCCGCTCAGAAAAGTGGTGCATGGGCCGTTTTTGAAGCGATTCCGCCACACTGGAAGGTATAGGAAAAAAGCAAACGCTCACAAAATCGCTTAGTGCAGCGATTGCGTGAGCGTTTTTAAGGATAAATACATTGTATTTATTCTCTTCCGCATCAAAGAGTTTACTACCTGACTAACATCAGGAAGTGAAAAAATGCAATCGCTCTGCAAAAGCGCTTAGAAAAACGCTTAACAAAAACGTCCAATGCACAGAAATCGGAAAAAAACCCTCAAAAAACGGCGAACTGGTTGTCAGTACTGGTTAAACTGCATGCAGGGCCGGAGCTACCATAGAGGCAAAGGAGGCAGCTGCCCCAGGGCCACAGAGCTTGTAGGGCCCCCAGTGGCTACAAGAGGAAAAAAAATCAAATCGGCCTTATAGTTTTTGAGAAAATCGATTTTAAATTTTCAAAGGGAAAAAAATACACATTTAAAAACCTGCCGACTTTAATGGTTAATAGCAAATCCACCTTAAATGCTAGAAACCCTAAATTTCCAGGATATGTTAAGGAGATCATTAGGAATAATAAGAAAAAACAATTTTTCAAAAAGACCTTATAGTTTTTGAGAAAATCGATTTTAAAGTTTTGAAGGAAAAAAGTATACTTTTAAATGTGGTAAATGTCACTTTTAGTAGCAAACCTAATGGTAGTGTAATTTTACATGCATCAAACGAAAGCGCAATAAATTTCCTGACGGGGTTTCCAGGGGGTCCATACGCAGTCGCAGCGCTTTGGCCAGGGATCGCTATACAGCCGCAATATGGCTGTATGAAGATCCCTGGCATTTTTTCCTATTTTCCCAATTTTTTTTTATGTTTAGAGTGTGGGAATTTTTTTTTTTTTAAATTATGTGGGGTCCCCCCTCCTGAAACTTTTTAACCCCTTGTCCCCCATGCAGGCTGGGATAGCCAGAATGTGGAGCTCCGACCGATTGGGGCTTCACACCCTGACTATACCAGCTGCAAAAAAGGTCCCCTAATGCCGATTTTTGTTCCGGGGTATATGTTGGGGGGGGGCAGGTTTATTTTGCCCTGGGGCCCCATTGTTGCTTAAACTGGCCCTGACTGCATGCTATGCATCTCGATCACCTGTAAGGTACTTAGTAAGGGTTGTTTTAATAGTGTAAGGGGGCTTGTTAGTGGTATCTAGGTACTTCAAAGGCAAGGGAATGATTTAGGAGCTATGTAAGGACTAAAGCACTAAGACCTTTGCTTCTCCTTTAAAGCCTAGAGCCATGACTTTTAGCAACCCATAAACTGTGTGATTTATTGTGTAACGCATAAAAACAAAAAATGAGTATTTGAGTATTGGTCGCTTTTAGTATGAACGCCATAGGTTTG
Source organism: Hyperolius riggenbachi (assembly GCF_040937935.1). Taxonomy (NCBI): domain Eukaryota; kingdom Metazoa; phylum Chordata; class Amphibia; order Anura; family Hyperoliidae; genus Hyperolius; species Hyperolius riggenbachi. The sequence continues at coordinate 29,487,309 of NC_090653.1, read as the reverse complement.
TACTCTCCAGTTTACACTACTGTGCTACATACAATGATTTATACTGTTGCCTGTATTTATTTGCTATTTATTGACATCATTCATGTAAAATACAATAAAAAGTATTGAAAAAATATGTACGTATTTGGGGGGCTTTTGTTAGTTAGTGCATAAAACGGGAATAACAACATTTGTAAACATGGTTCAATTTTTTTTAAAAGGACATTTCTTTAGTTAAAGTGAACCTCCAGACTAAAAATCTACTCAGCAGCACTGAAAAGGCTTGGTGTTTCTTTAACAGTTTCACAGCAACAGCAACAGAACTTTGTTTTTCTTATCAAAGCCTCATTTTTAGCTGCACAGAAGCTAAGCTCCGCCCCATCAAAGAAAACTGCCCGGGCATTTTTCTCTTGATGCTGTGCAAAAAAGCATGATGGGATTTCTGATGTTGTTATTCTCGTTGCCTAGCAACTGGGAAGTATGATCAGGACACAGGACAGTTGGAACTGTGTCTCATGCTCCCTGTCACTTCCTTTCAACCAAAAAGATGGCTGCCCTCATGAAATCACAAACATTTGCCTCTTCTTTTAAAACAGTGTGGGTAAGAGATTATATTACCTATCTATTTTAATTAACATAACTAATGTAACTTAATGACAGTATGTTTGTTTAGGCTGGAGTTCCTCTTTAAAGCAAACCGATTCTGAAATGAAAATTCAAAGTCAAAATAAAAATACACTAATCATACTTACCTCCAGCGTAGTCTACTCATAAATCTATTTCTCCTCTTCCGTATCCTGTTTGATAGATAGATATCCTGTGTTATAGATAGAATTCTCCATCCTTCATTTTAAAATGGCAATGATCCTGTATCAGCTTCTGGGTCAGCACTCTGGCCTGGTGCACACCGAGCGGTTTTTGAAGTGATCCGCAAACCGCTTCCGCCTGTGAAAACGCTTGGCTAATATATTTCAATGGGATGGTGCACACCAGCGGTTTGAGGTTTTTAGCAAACCGTAAATGTGGGTCCTGCAGCACGTTTGCGGTTTGCAGATTCGTTTCTGCCTCAATGTAAAGTATAGGAAAAGCTCAAACTGCTCTGAAAAACGCCAGATCAGAGCGGTTTTCCAGGCGTTTTTGTTACAGTAGCTGTTCAGTAACAGCTTTTACTGTAACAATATTTGGAATCTGATACACAAAAACGCTCCAAAAATCACTAGGCATGTTTAGAAAACCTCTCTATGCCTAGAATCGCTCTGAAATCTGCTTCAAACACCTCTAGCGTCTTGCAAATCTGCTAGAGGTTTTTGGTGTGCACTGGGCCTCTGTTAAAGTGGATTATCGCCCACTTGAGCCAGAGGGAAACATGGATGTTACCATGCACATCAGTTGTTGTCCTTTCAGTTATAACTGACAGCAACTGATCCATAACTGACAGCAACTAATATGTATTACTTCTGACAAAACATTGTCAGAACTGAAAGAAATCGTAGTTAGAAGAAAATGATGAGCTTTTAAGAGGAAATGACGGCAAGGTATGTATGTAATATTCATTTGCAGGTACGTCATGTGTTTAAGATAGAGGTGAAACTCCGCTCATAACCTCTATTAGCCGCCGACAGGGCAGAAAAACAGGCCGCTCAAACCCACCATTCCAAATAGTGAAGGTGAGATCCGCACTATGTCATCATCATGTGTTTATTTTAAATAATTTTACTTGGTTCAAGTTTACTTTAAAGAGAACCGGTACTGAGTAAAATTATTTAAAATAAACACATGAGGTAACTTCAAATGAACATTACATAGTTACCTTGCCATCAGTTCCTCTCAGAAGCTCACCATTTTCTTCTGACAATGTTCCCTTCCAGTTCTGACAATATTTTGTCAGATCTGAAATATATCAGTTGCTGTCCGTTACAGCTGAGAGGAAAACTGATGTGCCAGGTAATGTCCATGTTTCCCTATGGCTCAAGTGAGCGATGTTACAGTTTAACAGTATGCTGACCAAGAAGCTGTTATGGGGTAATGGCCATTTTCAAAATGGAGGACAGAGAATTCCATTGATCACAGTGGACAAACAGGATGCAGGACAGGAGAAAGACACTGAGGAGTAGACTACACAGGAGGCATATATGACCTGTGTATGGTTATTTTGACTTATACCATGCTATCTGTGGTAGAAGCTGATAACTGGTTGAGCGAAAAAAAATCCTCTGTATACAAAAGTATGATGTCCAGGGAACAGAAATATGCAGGGACTAATCAGAAACCTGAACAGTTGACCAATAACTGCTACTGATAAACCTACATAACTGTCGGTTAATTGATTGGCGGTTCAAGATTTTGATTAATAAAATGGACCTGAACTGAGAACTTCCTCAGTTCTCAGTTATTATGCAACAGCATCATAACCTTTACAGAAACACATTTCTCTGTTACAGCTGATACAAATCCTGCAATAAAGCTGCAGTAGGTCTACTTCCTGCTTTTGTGGAAGCAGACAATGGCCTCAATTCACTAAGCTTATCTACTGTCTTTAATAATGTTTCTAGAGTTATTACCATGGTGATAAGGCATGAAGTATTCAGGAAACATTTTACCTCAGGCAAACCTTAAGTTAACGCTTCCGTATTTAAAGCTACATACACACGTCGGATTTTTGCAAACGACCCGTCGTTTGGAAGTCCAAACGACGGGTCGTTTGGATGTCAAATCGGGCGTGTGTACAGTCTGTCGTTCAGCTGATAAGACTGGACTTGAGCGATCCATGAAACGCGTTTCGCAGGTATTTCCCTGCTTCCTCAGGCAATAACAAATAGGAGTACACGCAACCTCCCTCCAAGTTGCTATGACACAGAGGGGAATAGTATTTAATGCCACAAGGGATTTGATTTGAGCAACAGCAGGGGGAGCCGCCATTCATCATTCGCTCCCTCCTCATCGCAGTTTTAGCGGAGCTACGTGAATCAGGCCCAAGGAGAGATAAATCCTGAACTAAAGGACAACTGAAGTGAGAGGGATATGGAGGCTGCCATTTTTATTTCCTTTTAAACAATACCAGTTGCCCAGGACCGGGCCAAGGCAGAGGCGAGAGAGGCTCCAGCCTCAGGGTGCAGTGTAGGAGGGGGCGCACAACTCACTCAGCTATAATTCCCCTATTGTGTTTAAAGCAGAGAGAAAAAAGAAAAGGAGATACATGGCAGTGACTGCAAGCCAGATAACTAGAGATTAAGGTGTTGGGGGCCCTGGGGAGCCTCTTAGTCTAATAGTAATCAGTGTGTGACGGCTGGGGTGGGAGGGATGGAGGGGTGCACTGTCTCAGCCTTGGGTGCTGAAGGACCTTGTCCCGGCTCTGCAGTTGCCTGGTTGTCCTGCTGACCCTCTAATACTTTTAGCCCTAGCCCCTAAACAAGCATGCAGCAGATCAGGTGTTTCTGACATTATTGTCAGATCTGACAAGATTAGCTGCATGCTTATTTCAGGTGTGTGATTCAGACAGTACTACAGCCAAATAGATCAGCAGGGCTGCCAGGCAACTTGTATTGCATGAAAGGAAATAAGTATTTTAGCCTCCATATCTCTCTGACTTCAGTGGACCTGAACTCTTGCACAGGACAGAAGGAAAACAGAGAGAAATGCGCCCTGTATGTATTTAGAGACTTCAGCCTGTCTAATTCCCCCTCATCTGTGACTAATCACAAGTTGTAATTTGATCTCTACCCTGTTTCAGATGACTGCCACGGCAGAGATGGCAGATAAGCTCATTTGAAAACACAGGATGTTAACAATATGTCCGCTCCTATGAAAGCAGGAAGTAGACACACTGCAGATGTATTTCAGGATTTGCATCAGCTGTAACAAATAAATGTTTTTTTTTAAAGATTATTATGCTGTTGTTTATCTTTTAGCGCCGAGAGGAGTTCTGAGTTCATGACCGCTTTAAAGAGAATCTGTACTCTAAAATTCTTACAATAAGAAGCATACCATTCTATTCATTATGTTCTCCTGGGCCCCTCTGTGCTGTTTCTGCCACTCCCTGCTGCAATCCTTGCTTGTAATTGCCTTTTTCATGCAGACATGGCTGCTAACCAGAGTGTGATAGGCTGAGAGGAGAGCTTGGAGAGGGTGTGTAAAGCTTCTGCCTATCACAAGCAGTGCTGCAGATTCCACACATTCCAGCCTGAGCCCAACAGAGGAAAGAAGATAAGATTTATTACAGAGACAGTGCAACTAGGAAAGGCTGCAGTAAGCCAGACCACATTAGAACAGGTATAGGAACTTATAGGATAGAAGAAATAAGGCTCAAAATTTTGTTACAGAGTCTCTTTAAGACAGATAAGGAGAGGGGATTCATACATTTTGTGTATCCACCCCATAACTACATACGGTAGTTATCAAGGCTCAGAAAAGAAGTTGTAAAGTTGTGAGTCCATTAAGTTATTATTAACCACTTGAGGACCGTGGGCTTACACCCCCCCCCCCAAGTGACCAGGCTATTTTTTATAATATAGGCCAAGGCAGCCTTAAGGGCTCACTGCAGGGCCGTAGAACTCAGCACACAAGTGATTCCCCCCTCCCAACGTTCTGCCCACCAACAGCGCTTTCTGTTGGTGGGCTCTGATCACTTCTGGGGTGTTTGTTTATTGTTTTTTTATGTATTTATTTGTTTTATTATTAAATACATTTGGGCTTTTTGTATTGTCTTATTTCCCACCCTCCCTCCCCGCTGTAGATCGCAGCGCCGTACATTTTAAATAGACGACTACCAGTCTCCTAGCAGTGCCTGCCGCTGGGAGACTGATGACGGAGCATTCAAGGCAGAGATGCATGTGCCTTGGTGCGCATGATCTCCTGCAAAACCCCGCCCCAGGACTTCACGCCAATTGGCCTTGAACTGTCCTGGGGCTGCTGCCACGCCGCGTGGAGTAGATGGGAAGCAGTTAATTTTGTGACATGTGGAAAAAAACTGGGGTGCCCAGAGGAAACCCACACAGACACAGGGATAACCTACAAACTCTGGGCAGATAGTGCCCTGGCTGGGAATTGAACCGGTGACCCAATACTGTGCTAGTGCTATGCCACTGTGTTCAATCTTTTTTTATATTTTTTTTACCCTCCCTGCATCTCAACTAAGAGAAAAGAAAAGCCACAAGGGCAGAAACAATCTCTCTGACTGCATCCTGGCATCATCTTCTCGTACCTAGCTGTAAAAGCTTTGGAATCTCTTCAAGGTAAGGAAGACATATATTCTGGGAACTTTAGAACATTCAGTTTCCTCTTTAATGCCAGTTTGACATCTCTATTTTTCAAACTGTAGATCAGGGGGTTCAGCATGGGAACTGCCACTGTGTTGAAAAGAGAGAACAATTTGTTAGCCTCTAAACCATCTTCTGATGGGGGCTTGAGATACTGACATGCGAGGGTCCCGTAGAGAAGTACCACAACAGCAATGTGTGAGGAACACGTGTAGAAGGCTTTAGATCTGCCACTCTTTGTACGGATCCTCACTATTGCTGTAATGATGAATATGTAGGGCGTGAAAGTGAGAAGAAAAGGTGCCAGGCATAAAAGCAGAAGTCCTTCAAGAAAACTCAACATCTCCAAGGCTGATGTGTCATCGCAGATGAGATTGAGAAGTGGTATGAGGTCACAAAAGAAGTGATTGATCGTGTTTGATTTATAACAAGAGAATTCTGATAACAGGACGAGATAGGGTACGACCTCCAGAAAGGAAGTAATCCAACAAACTGTGGCCAGGATGAAGCAAATTCTAAAATTTATGAGTGTTGAATAATGCAATGGATTGCAGATGGCCACATAGCGGTCATAACTCATGACTGACAAAGTCAATAGCTGGTTGCAGGCTAAGGTCGAAAACATGTAGAACTGTACAAGGCAATCAAGATAAGGAACTTTCTTATGCCCTGTTACAAAGGACGTAAGAGCTTTATGCAGTGTGATGGTGGAGGATGAAAAGTCCAAGATGGACAGGCTGGCCAGGAAAAAGTACATGGGAGTGTGAAGATGGGGATCTAGGCAAACAAGCAGGAGAATGGTCATATTGCCACCAAGAGTGATGAGATAAATAAGAAGAACCAGGAGGAAGATCGGACTCTGTAACTGAGGGACCTCTGAAATACCTTTGATAATGAAATAGGTCACCTTGGTTTTGTTATGTGATTCCATGCTATATGAATTACATCCTACAGTCTGGAGTGAGGAGAAGGTTGGGAATATTGATTTAAAGTTAAATAAATATATGACATGGGATTCAATAAAAATTAGTTTTCCTTACATTTTATTACCCATACAGTTACCACATTTGCTTTTGTGCACAAGTAATATTATCTGTTTACAATTTACAAGTTCCCAAAGTACAGTTTATCTGCTCTGAAAGCTGCCATTGCATTTTATTACATACATTGCTGCCCATAAATATTCATACCATTGGCAAATTTTTACTTAAAGTTACTTTTATTCAACCAGCAAGTCATTTTTTGATGGGAAATGACATAGGTGTCTCTCAAAAGAGAATAATACGATGTACAAGAAGCATTATTGTGGAAAAAAAAATCTCAGCTTTTATTTACATTTGAGCAAAAAGTGTCCTGTCCAAAATTATTCACACCCTTCACAAACTGTCACAGTCTGTGGGAAAATCCAAAGTTCTATACCATTCCAAATAGTCCACGCTGTTTTAGAGCATCCTAATTACCCTGATTCATTGGTAACAGCTGTTTTAATCAACTCAACGGGTGAAAACAGCAGCTCTCTGCAGTTGGTTTGTGGACAGTTATGGCTAAGACAAAGGAGCTCAGTGAAGACCTGTGGCTGCTCATTGTGGCGGCTCACAAGTCAGGAAAGGGATACTAGGCCGTTTCTAAATGTTTTGAAGTTCCAGTACTACACTGCAAAGTATTATTACAAAATACAAAATGTTCCACACTGTGGAAAATCTCAGAGGACGTGGTCTGAAGCCAAACATGACACCTGTGCTGGCTAGGAGGATAGTGAGAGAGGTGTAAAAGATTCCAAGGATCACTACCAAGGCCATCCTGTGAATCTGTGCTCTGCTGGTGGCAATGTCTCAAGGCAGACAAGCCAACGGACACTGCACACTGCTGGATCCCACAGATCCAGACTTCTCCAGATAAGTCACACAAAAGCTCACTTGGCCTTTGCAAATGCTCATCTGGACAAAGAAGAAGACTTATGGTCTTTTGTGTTATGGTCAGGTGAAACAAAAATTGAATTGCTTGGTCACAATGATGTTTTCTTCATTTGGCGTAAAAAAGGAGATGCCTTCAACCCAAAGAACACCATCCCCACTGCCAAACATGGTGGTGGTAACCTAATGCTTTGGGGTTGTTTTTCAGCCAATGGACCAGGGAACCTAATCACAGTAAACGGCCCCATGAAAAAAGAGCAATACATGAGGATTCTCAACATCAGGCATCTGCAGAGAAACTTGGCCTTGGACACCAGTGGACATTTCAGCATGACAATGACCCAAAACACTCAGCAAAAGTGGTGAAGAAATGGTTAGCAGACAACAACATTAACGTTTTGGAGTGGCCCAGCCAGAGTCCTGACTTGAATCCAATTGAGAATCTGTGGAGGAAGCTAAAGATCAGGGTGATGGCAAGAAGACCCTCCAACCTGAAAGATTTGGAGCTCATTGCTAAAGATGAATGGGCAAAAATACCTGTGGAGACAAAAAGCTGATCTGCAATTATAGGAAGCGTTTGATTGCTGTAATAGCCAATAAAGGCTTTTCAATTGATTATTGAAAAAGGTATGAATAATTTTGGACTGGACCCTTTTTGCTCAAATGTAAATAAAAGCTGAGAAATGTTTTCTTTTTCCACAATAATGCCTCTTGTACATGGTCTCATTCTCTTTTGAGAGACATCTATGTCATTTTTCCTGGTTTATTTTTCCTGGTTATTTTGCTGGTTTATTAAAAGTAACTTCATTTCAGCCCGCTAGGATTTTTCACCTTATGCATCAGAGCAATTTTCACCTCCCATTCATTTGCTAATAACTTTATCACTTCTTAACACAATTTATTGATCTATATCTTGTTTTTTTCCGCCACTAATTAGGCTTTCTTTGGGTGGTACATTTTGCTAAGAATTATTTTTTTATAAATGCATTATGCAGGATTAATAAGAAAAAAATGGAAAAAATGCATTATTTCTCAGTTTTCAGCCATTATAGCTTTAAAATAATCCAAGCTACCATCATTAAAACCTATGTATTTTATTTGCCTGTTTGTCTCGGTTATGACACCATTTACATTTTGTCCCTATCACAATGTATGGCGCCAATATTTTATTTGGAAATAAAGGTGCTTTTTTTTCCGTTTTGCGTCCATCACTATTTACAAGCTTATAATTTAAAAAATGTTCGTAGTATACCCCCTTCAAATGCATATTTAAAAAGTTCAGACCCTTAGGTAACTATTTATGTCTTTTTTTTTCCATGAAAAATTTTATTTGGGTAATATTTTGGTGTGAGAAATAAACAGTTAATTTTTAATGTTATTATATGTGTAAATTGTAATGTAAAAAATATGTATATGTAGTTTTACTATTTGGCCACAAGATGGCCACCTTGAGTTTTTTTTTCCCCTCCTTGTGCTTCTCGCTAACCGGAAGCACAAGGGGGAGGCGGAAAATTTTACGTGCAGAAAGACTGAAGCCTCTTGTAAGAGCGCTTTGGTTTTTCTGCTGGGGACACGGATCGGTGATCTGATCCCAGGGCTACCGGGGGTCAGCACGGGGGCGCGCCCGCACGCAGGAGCACGCCGAAGCGCGGCACCGCAGCAGAGCAGCCGCCCGGACGTGAGCTTCACATCCGGGCGGTAGAAATGGTTAAAGAGAAACTCTGACCAAGAATTGAACTTTATCCCAATCAGTAGCTGATACCCCCTTTTACATGAGAAATCTATTCCTTTTCACAAACAGCATCATGTGGCGCTGTATGACTGATATTGTGGTGAAACCACTCCCACAAGAAACAAGAAAAGTACGTACTCTTGGCAGTTTCCTGTCTGAGAAACTTGCTGCATTGTGGGATATAGCTGTTTTCAGCTGTTTCCAACTGCCAAAAAAACATGCAGCAGCTACATCACCTGCCAACAGTAAAAATGTTCACTGGAGTTCCTCTTTAAGTCAAAATTTGCCAGGGGTATGAATAATTACAGGCAGCACTGTATCTGCTGTATTTATATATTACAATGTATCTAGTAATCACTTCTCAGCTCTCTGTTTCTGCAGCAGAGAGACCTTATTTTCAGCACAGCTAGGAATGTATACTAATTCTAGCATACAAAGGAATGTAAAGAAATGAAATAGCTATCATGTTTTTGAATGCGGAAGCAAGCTTTCCATTGAAGAAGAAAGTTGTATTTAATGCCTAGTGTACACCATGCATTTTCCCATCATATCCTTTGGTCAAATTGATTTTTTTCCAACAGGTCTGATCTGATTTCCAATCGATTTTCTGATCTATTTTCCGATCATTTCTATGCAAAATCGATAAAAAAAAAAAATTATCTGGAATCAGATCACACCTGTCAGAAATTATCTATTTGACCTATTTATCTGATGGGCAATTGCATGGTGTGCACCAGGCATAACTGTGTGAATGCCGTTCTGCTACGCACTACATACTTTTTTTTTTGTGGTAGTAGATTTCATGCTGTAAATAGTCTTTTAGAGACGAGAAGAAACGCAACGTTTCATACCACTTTAAGTAAACCCTGACTTAAAGGACCACTATGGCGAAAATCATCATTTCTTGCAGAGTAAAACGGGCTATAAATTACTTTTCTCCTATGTTGCTGTCACTTACAGTAGGTAGTAGAGATCTGACATTACCAACAGGTTTTGGACTAGCCCATCTCCTCATGGGGGATTCTTAGGTTTTTTTTTTTATTTTCAAAAGCACTGTCGGTTGCTCCATCCATTTGCCAAAAAAGTGTGAAGCGAGCAGGGTGACTGGCCAGCATCTTTGTATAAGTCCTTTTCAGGTAGGGTCTTTTCAGGTAGGGTTGGACTAGCCCAAAACCTGTCGGTAATGTCAGATTTCTACTACCTACTGTAAGTGACAGCAGCATAGGAGAAAAGTAATTTATGGATCATTTTACTCTGGAAGACATGTACTTCTTACTTTTATGTCATTACATGCATTTTCAATTTTCTGCGATAGTGGACCTTTAAGCTGCCCATACACGAATAGATTTCAACCCAATGTTCCAAAACGATCAGACTTGGATGTTGACTTGCAAGTAAGCAAGAACTAAAGGGAGCATCGGGGACGGAGGGATCATTTAGTAGCATTGTGGGCACAGGGCGGCTGCAGCAGGCTGGCAGAGGCCCCAGGTAAGCTTTTTTTTTTTTTTTTTTGAAAGTGGACCTGAACTCTTGCACAAGGACTGAAGAAATACATAGAGAAATGCACCCTGTATGCATATAGAGAGTTAAGCCTCTTTAATTCCCCCTCATTTGTGTCTAATCACAAATTGTAATCTGATCTCTCCCCTGTGTCACATGACTGCCTATGGCAGATAAGCAGATAAGGTCATTTGAAAACACAGGAGGTTAACAATATGTCTGCTTCCATGAATCAGGAAGTAGAAACAGTGCAGATTTATTTTAGGATTTGAATCAGGTGTAACAAAGAAATGTTTTTGTTTAAAGGTTATTATGCTGTTGCTTATCTCTTAGAGTAGAGAAGATGTTCCGAGTTCAGGTCCACTTTAAGAAGACAATGAACCTGCAAATAGTGAAAGTTCAATGGCTAATTATCACTTTATGTTGATCACAAAAAAAATATCAATACCTCAAACTGGAAAAGATGATCAACCTGCAAGTGTGAAAATTATTTAATAATAATACAGTATCTCTCAAAAGTGTGTACACCTTTCCCATTTTTGTAAATATTTTTTCATGGGATAACACTGAAGATATGACACTATAAATCAATACAAAGTAGCAGTGCAACTTTGCTGTCCAATCAAAATAACTCAACACTATAACCTCTTAATCCTATCTGGACAGATATATCCATCCAGATAGGCTATGCTGCTGCTGCTGCATGGGGCGTGCTCCCGCCGCCTTCCGTTAGCCCGGAGATCAAAGAATGGGAACAAAGTTCCCATTCATTGATCTAAGTCCCCATATGAAAGACCGACACCGTCAAAGAGATGGCTCTGTCTTTCACAAAGCCTCCAACTGTCTCACTTCCGTATTGTGTAGTAATACTACGCATTTAGAAGTGAGCTACACGGACATCTTGTGGCCAAATAGTAAAATTATATAATGACATTTTTTTACTTTTAAAATTGGCCCGTTACCTCCCCCACTCCCCGATAGGTACACATCATTTTTTTTGTAAAAGAAAAAAAAATAAAAAATATATATATATATATATATATATATATATATATATATATATATATATATATATACAATAAATACATAAATAATTACCTTAGGTACTGAACTGTATTTCCAAATAAAATATCGGCACTATACATTGTGATAGGGACATAATTTAAATGGAGTAACAACTGGGACGAATGGGAAAATAAAGTAATAGTAGAAAACTGAGAAATAATTCTTCTTTTCCATTTTTTCTTAATCTTCCTGTTAAAATGGATTTGTAATAAAACGATTCTTAGCAAAATTACCACAGAAAGCCTAAATGGTGGCGAAAAAAAACAAGATATAGATCATTTAATTGTGATAAGTAGTGATAAAGTTATTGGTGAATGAATGGGAGGTGAAAGTTGTTTGGATCCATAAGGTGAAACAACACTGAAGGCTGAAGTGGTTACAGCAAGTCTGCAATGAAAAAGAAAAAAACAAAAAACAAGAGAAAAAAAAACCCAAAACAGATACTTACCTATGGGGAGGGAAGACTCTGAGTCCTATAGAGCCTTCCTGTTCCTCTCCCAGTCACCTCGCTGCAGCGCTGTCGCCCTGTTTTAATGAGCCACCACAGGAGAGGAGAGCACAGACATACACTAACTGCACAAAAAAATGTCCTACACAGCTCAAAGATAATATTGTATCCTAAAGACATCAGCAGACTATTGGTTATCTTTTGTTATTGCTGATTTTTGTAACCATGACTTAACGGCGGTTCTCTCTGATATTTAATCCTTTTGATTCCACTTACCAGAAAATGAAGCATTACACATCATTATGTACATTTATTCATTTGTGTCTTATTGTTGTAGGAACCTTATTTTATAAGCTGAAAATTAGTCTAGGACCAAATCTCTGAAGACACTTAATTCCTACAAGGCCAATTACTGCAACAAATAATTAGCCTTAGTAATACATTTATTTACAGAAAATGCACCATATTTTTAAATGTTTTATTTTGTATAAACTATGAAATCAAATTTTAAATTTTAAAATACATTTTGCTTAATTATACATTTTAATATAAAACCCAAAACTTTAAACAAATATTTGTATACTGTACCTGTGAATATAAAATATTGTGTTTGTATGTTTATATTTTGCGAACTTTTTTATTAATATTTTTAAGCCGAAACTAAAACCTTAAATCGTTATTTATATACAAAATAAAAGTCAATATGAAATTATACCTATAAATATTTTCATATGCCCAGTTTGCCTTTGGACTGAGTCTTAGAAAATGTGTAAGTTGTAAATCTTCATTGAGTTAAAGAGAACCAGAAGTGAAGCACCCTCATATATTTTATTACATTTATCAGTGGGAACATGACAGTAAACACCTACCCTGTTTTTAGTTTCATTCTTCTCTGCTAAATCTGCCTGTTATCAGCTCTGATAAGAGTCCCCGACTGAGCATTCAGTCTAGGTTTGACCTGGAATCATTATAGCTGAGTCAGTCTTCCGTGATGTCTTTTTAAGCCCGCCCCTCCTGGCTCAGCTTTCCTGCTTTGCATACTCAGAGCTCTGATGACTGGGAGGAGCTTCTCCTGCCGAGAAAGAAGCTCAGAAACAACAGACAAGTGTGACTGCTGTGTGATCTGTGTGCACTGTGTGCAGTCATCATTATTATCTATGCAGTTTCATTCCTATGAGAGACCAGAATAATGACTGCACACAGATGAAAGGCTGCAGCAGCAGCCCTGCTTGTCTATAGTTTCATAGAGCCTAGACAGCACATCTAGAGCAGCTCATAACCCGGAAGCAGAATGGGTATGAGCCGGCGGCCATATTGCATTTTTCCTGGAGCAATAATGGATAAAAATCACTCAAAAAGGCACACCAGAGCAGCGAAATTATCAGGTAGAGCATTTATTCTTTGCAAGCTATCGACTGATATGTTTATTTTGTGTGAATCGTTCATCTCTGGTTCCCTTTAAGGGAAAAGATATCTAGTGCTGCTGTTAGGATTCTGGCCAAAGCCAAATCTGACCAAAAGATTGGCCATTCATCTTAATTTGATCATAAGTCCATATTGCTGAGATTCAATATGAAACTTTGGGGAGTTTTGTGAGCAGTGCGATACTGCCCTGCTCCACCAGTGACCAGACTGCTCCACCAGTGACCAGAAAAGTCTGTTAGCTATGTTAGAGTTGTCTGGCATTCTACTAGATGCCTGCATTCGTTTTTATTTATCCCCAAGCAGTTTATCGTCACCAAGTTACCCAACCAGTGTATTTCCATTACTTCGGAGCTTTATGCTCAAAGCAATGGCTTCGATGATTGCCAGTTAATGCTACTTTTAAACATGTAGAGAAAATGTCTATTGCACATTTCTTTGACCTCACATAGGAATTTTTTTATTACCATTTTTTTTTTGCTCCATAAGACCCACCTGACCATAAGCTGCACCTACGTTTAGAGGCGGAAAACCAGAAAGAAAAATTTGTAACCAGGTGCCTCTTCAGGGTGCAAAGGCACCTACAGGAGCATCATCCCTCAAAACTGTCTCCTCCACAAAGCTAATCGTGTTTCCCTGGAGCCCCTTCAGAGTAGCAGCTGTGGATCACACTCACCTATTCCGCTCCCTCTTGTGTCCATCTATCTTCATCCTCGCTGGCGCCCCATCCTTTGACCCATGAGTACACACATGCTGCTGGGTCACGGAGAACGGGTGCCAATGAAAATGAAGAGAGTAGGACACAGACTGAAAGAGCACACTGGCCAGACAGCTGAGTGTGCTCTGCTGCCACTATACTGTAACTCTGCAGGGGTCACGGGGAATTACTATTGGCTTAAAGGGGCACTATGGCGAAAAGCTGTGAAATTTGAAATATATGCAAACATAGACAAATAATAAGTGTGTTTTTCCCAGAGTAAAATGAACCATAAATTACTTTTCTCCTATGCTGCTGTCACTTACAGTAGGTAGTAGAAATCTGACAGAAGCGTCAGGTTTTGAACTAATCCATCTCTTCATAAGGGATTCTCAGCAAGGTTTTTATTCTTTACAAAGATATTCCCTAAAAAGGATTTAAACAATGATGCTGGCCAGCTTCCCTGCTCGCTACGTAGATAGACAGAGCAACTGCCATTCACTAAGTTCTTTTGAAAATAAATATATCCCTGAGAATCCCCTAAGAGATGGACTAGTCCTAAACCTGTCACTTCTGTCAGATTTCTACTACCTACTGTAAGTGACAGCAACATAGGAGAAAAGTCATTTATGGCTCATTTTACTCTGGAAAAAAAACATACTTCTTATTTTTATATATTTGCACATATTTTAAATTTTACAATTTGTGCCATAGTGCCCCTTTAAGTGGGAGGGGGAGAAAGCTTTAGGGTAGACCTGGTGCTGGCCCTACTGTAATGCATTAATATTGGGTCATTTTTGTTATTGAGGGTGCTGTGTCATGATATTAAGGAAAATAAGAGCTTTCATTTTCTCCATGTTCAGGTGTGTGTGTGTGTGTGTGTGTGTGTGTGTGTGTGTGTGTGTGTGTGTGTGTGTGTGTGTGTGTGTGTGTGTGTGTGTGTGTGTGTGTGTGTGTGTGTGTGTGTGTGTGTGTGTGTGTGTGTGTGTGTGTGTGTGTGTGTGTGTGTGTGTGTGTGTGTGTGTGTGTGTGTGTGTGTGTGTGTGTGTGTGTGTGTGTGTGTGTGTGTGTGTGTGTGTGTCAATAAAGCTTATACTGTAAATGAATGTCACAAATGGAGTAGTGCAGAGTGAATAGAAAATGCTGCCAGAGGTAGGGGTCAGTTCTCTACATAGTTTAAACTGTAATCTGGTCTCCCCTTAAAATAAGAGAGTGACCAAATAGTCTGCCCCACCCAGGTAAATAGGTAAAAAGTGTCATTTTTGACACCTCAATTATTACCATTAAGATATATTCTCACCATAAAAAAATACTTTATTGAAACAAAACTTTTTTTTTTAATTATTATTATTCAAATCTAGCATGGCAATGCACCTCTACTTTCTAATATTCTTTTTAACTGTATTTATCTTATCTTATCCCAATAGTGGTCACCCACAACCCAAAACTAAAGACACTGAGTAAGATATCGCAAGCCCTGCAACCGATACTCCATAAAGACAAACGCCTGAAGGAAGTTTTTCCTGATTTACCACTGCTTGCTTTCAGACAACCTCCCAATTTGAGACAAATGATTATCAGAAGTGCATTATCTACACTAGAAACTCCAGGCACGTTACCCTGCAATAACACAAGGTGTGAGACCTGCCCTTATATCTTGTGCACAAGCCAAATACAAAAACCAAACTCACAGAAATATCATCAAATATCAGACCAATTTTCCTGTGAATCATCCAATGTTGTATACATGATTTGCTGCATGAAATGCCCCTCAAGAGGAATCTATATAGGAGAAACAGGACAAAAACTGCGCACAAGAATGAACCATCACCGCTTTAAAATTAATGAGGGTAAAATGGACACACCAGTGGGCCAACACTTCTGTGAACCAGGACACAGCATGCAAGATCTAAAAGTACTTGTTCTTAAAGAGAAGCTGTTAGGTATAAGGTCTCAGAGAAAATAAACACATATATCAGTAGCTAAAGATTGGCTGTACTTACATTACATATGCATTTCACTGTCCACGTTTGGATTTCACAGAATTTGTATATAGTATATGCAGAGATAGATGCTCCTGACAGCTCATGGCAGGCTCCATGTTTTTCTGTCAAATGTGTCGTCATGTCCTGCCTGCTTCCTGATCACAGATAAGCTTGTACTAAATAACACAGTGTGCAGTGAATATTAATGAGCCATGTGGCTAGGAACAATAGCTGACTCCTGCAGTGTAGTCTGCCTGAGATTTATCAGTGCTACGTGATTACAAGCTGCTGTAAGGTCTCATTAGCAGCCGAGGGGAGAGCCCCAGAATGCTTTGCAGTAATATGCGGCTTGTGTCTTCTTAAGAATAACAGACTTGCTGATAAGCACACATCAAAGGTAACTGAGATTTTTATCTTCACTAATTGCTTTTGGGCTTCCTTCTAAACTGTTTAACACAGGAGAATAGAGGTTTAAATTAGCTTCTGCAGCCTGACAGTTACTCTTTAAGGGTAACTTCAAAAATGACAAATTTATGAAAATGTTCAAGACATTAACAATAGAGATGGCCCGAACGGTTCGCCGGCGAACGGTTCCCGGCGAACTTTGGGTGGTTCGCATTAGCAGTGAACCAGGAACGTTTTTCAAAAAAAGTTTGGTTCTCCCATAGACTTTAATGCCCGCCGAATTTAGCGGTTAATAGCAAAGTCCCCTTAAATAGTAAAAACACCAAATTTGCAGAGTATGTAGAGGAGGGCAGTGACTACAAGAAGAAACATTTTTTTTTTTAAAAAGACCTTATACTTTTTGAGAAAATGGATTTTAAAGTTTCAAAGAAAAAAGAGTCGATTCATTAAAAAAAGAACCGATTCATTAAAAAGAACCAGATGATTCATGAACCGTTAGTATAGCTTAGAATGCGTCCTGAGCAGGACGTATAGCTGCCGGCTCCTGCTGTCTCTCCCCACCTGCCTTCACCTGCCTTCACCTGTCACCCTCACCTAGGCTGGCACCCGGTGCACCAGGTGCCAGTCTAGGTGAGGGTGACAGGTGAAGGCAGGTGGGGAGAGACAGAAAGAGCCGGCAGCTATGCGTCCCAAAGGACGCCTTCTCTGCTATGTGGGGGGCGTCGGAGATCTTCAATCAACTTAATTGAAGATCGCAAGATAAGAGGATACTGTATTCGTTGGATCGTTTACCGAGGATATTGGCATGGGATTTTTTTTTAAAGGTACAGGTAAGTATTTATGGTTAATTTAGAATAATAAAATACTTTTCTCGTGGTGTGTTTTTATTTCATTTAACCCTTTGTGGAAATGGGTAAGGGGTGCTTTGTACCACTATACTAATTTATCCTAGGAGGGGGGTGGGCATCTGGGGTCCCCTTCTTAAAGGGGACTCCCAGATGCCACCATGAACCCCCCCCCCCCCCAGGGAGTCGTCGCCCCACCTCCTCCTGGGGCACCGGAGGTGGGGAAGAGCCCCTTGTCCATGGATTGGACAAGGGCTCCGAGGGGGGGAGGGGAAGGCTTGGCCGCTCCTTCCCCCCGGAGCCCCCCCATACCATGGACCATGCGGGCTGGTATAGCTCAGGGTGCGAAGCCCCAGTCGTCCGGGGCTCCGCATTCTGGCTATCCCAGCCTGCATGGGGGACAAGGGGTTACAGAGGCTCGGGAAAGGAGACCCCACACCATTTTTTTTCAGATTTCCCCCACTCAGCACATAAAAATAATAAAAAAAACATTTTTTAAAGGACTTCCGAGGCCACAAATGTGAAAAAAGTTAAATACCTTTTCATAATCCAGAACCATGGAGGACGCCATCGGTGCCCTCCCGTTCATTCTGCCATGGCTCCCGCAGTAATACCGGCCCCGGACGGGTCCCGACCCCTCCGAACAGGTCGGGTTCTTATTCCCCCTTCAATATGGCCGCCACAGATTGCTGAGGCTACGCAGTCCGCTTAGACGCGATTGCGGCTGAGCAGCTCTAAGGCCTCCTCCCGCCGCGTCATCAATATGCGTGCATACATTGGATGCATCGGGAGAAGGTCCTAGAGCTGCGCAGCCGCAATCGCGTCTATGCGGACTGCACAGCCACGGCAATCTGTGAGGGCCATATTGAGGGGGGAATGAGAACCAGGCCCATTCAGAGGGGTCGGGACCCGACCGGGGCCAGTATTTCTGCGGGAGCCATGGCGGAATGAACATTTTTTCAAAGGACGATGGCTCAGCAGTGGCACATTTTCTTGCATTGTAGGGACTTTTAGGGGGATCATGACTGGTGAGTTTCGGGCCCCCAGGCCAAAAAGGTCATAGCCTAGGGTCACAAAAACCTGTTTATTTTGGCAATGTTAATGGTGGCGATTTTCACAAAAATAAATTGCAGCCATGGCCGTTAGCAAACTCTGAATCTCCCGACATGTCTCATGCAGGTAGAAGGCATATTGTTATACTTGCACTCGAATGTTGGGTTCCCTACATCTCTACAAACCAGAGTTACGGGGGTGCAAACATGCTAAATTCCCCCATAGGCTTTCATTGGGCCTCCTATTTCACTTTCCAAAATCTCACATTTTTTCAAAGGACGATGGCTCAGCAGTGGCACATTTTCTTGCATTGTAGGGACTCTTAGGGGGATCATGACTGGTGAGTTTCGGGCCCCCAGGCCAAAGAGGTCATAGCCTAGGGTCACAAAAACCTGTTTATTTTGGCAATGTTAATGGTGGCGATTTTGACGAACATAAATCGCAGCCATGGCCGTTAGCAAACTCTGAATCTCCCGACATGTCTCATGCAGGTAGAAGTCATATTGTTATACTTGCACTCGAATGTTGGGTTCCCTACGTCTCTGCAAACCAGAGTTATGGGGGTGCAAACGTGCTAAATTCCCCCATAGGCTTTCATTGGGCCTCCTATTTCACTTTCCAAAATCTCACATTTTTTTCAAAAGGCGATGGCTCAGCAGTGGCACATTTTCTAGCATTGTAGAGACTCTTAGGGGGATCATGACTGGTGAGTTTTGGGCCCCTAGGCCAAAGAGGTAATAGCCTAGGGTCACAAAAACCTGTTTATTTTGGCAATGTTAATGGTGGAGATTCTGACGAACATAAATCGCAGCCATGGCCGTTAGCAAAGTCTGAATCTCACGACATGTCTCATGCAGGTAGAAGGCATATTGTTGTACTTGAACTCCAATGTTGGGTTCCCTACATCTCTGCAAACCAGAGTTACGGGGGTGCAAAAGTGCTAAATTCCCCCATAGGCTTTCATTGGGCCTCCTATATCACTTTCCAAAATCACACATTTCATCAAAGGGCGATGGCTCAGCAGTGGCACATTTTCTAGCATTGTAGGGACTCTTAGGGGGATCATGACTGGTGAGTTTCGGGCCCCTAGGCCAAAGAGGTCATAGCCTAGGGTCACAAAAACCTGTTTATTTTGGCAATGTTAATGGTGGAGATTCTGACAAACATAAATTGCAGC
Organism: Hyperolius riggenbachi; assembly: GCF_040937935.1. Lineage (NCBI taxonomy): Eukaryota > Metazoa > Chordata > Amphibia > Anura > Hyperoliidae > Hyperolius > Hyperolius riggenbachi. Next base: position 29,467,833 of record NC_090653.1, on the reverse strand, counting down.
CATGGCTGTTAGCAAAGTCTGAATCTCATGACATGTCTCATGCAGGTTGAAGGCATATTGTTGTACTTGCACTCCAATGTTGGGTTCCATAAATCTCTGCAAACCAGAGTTATGGGGGTGCAAAAGTGCTAAAATCCCCCATAGGCTTTCATTGGGGCCTAGGTTTTCCAGTGCCTTTGCAAAAATAAACAGGTTTTTGTGACCCTAGGCTATGACCGCTTTGGCCTAGGGGCCCAAAACTCACCAGTCATGAGCCCCCTAAGAGTCCCTACAATGCTAGAAAATTTACCACTGCTGAGCCATCGCCCTTTGCAAAAATGTGAGATTTTGGAAAGTGAAATAGGAGGCCCAATGAAAGCCAATGGCAAAATTCAGCACGTTTGCACCCCCATTACTCTGGTTGATTTATCACCCACTGACTTTAGCAGTTAAGAGCACAGGCCCCTTACATCCTAGCAACACCAAATTTGCAGGATATGTTAAAAAGATAGTGGGAAACAATATTTAAAAAAAAAATTACAATTTTTATTTTTGGGGAATGTTCTGAGTGTGGGAAATCTGAAAAGAAATGACGTGGGGTCCCCCCTCCCGAGCTTCTGTAACCCCTTGTTCCCCATGCAGGCTGGGATAGCCAGAATGCGGAGCCCCGGCCGACTGGGGCTTCGCACCCTGAGCTATACCAGCCCGCATGGTCCATGGTATGGGGGGGCTCTGGGGGGAGGGGCAGACAAGCCTCCCCCTCCCCCCGGAGCCCTTGTCCAATCCATGGACAAGGGGCTCTTCCCCTCCTCCAGTGCCCCAGGAGGAGGTGGAGGCGACGACTCCCTGGGGGGGGGGGGGGTCATGGTGGCATCTGGGAGTCCCCTTTAAGAAGGGGATCCCAGATGCCCACCCCCTTCCCAGGAGAAATGAGTATAGGGGTACAAAGCACCCCTTACCAATTTCCACAAAGGGTTAAATGAAATAAAAACACAACCACGAAAAAAGTATTTTAATAATCCTAATTAACCAGAAATACTTACCTGTACCTTTAAAAAAATGTTTCCCACGGCGATATCCCCGGTAACGATCCAACTTATACAGTATCCTCCAATGTTGCGATCTTCAATTAAGTTGATTGAAGATCTCCCATGGCAATTAACTATACTATACCTTAGAATGTGTCCTGCCGACGCATAGCGCCGGCTCCTGCTGTCTTCCCCGCCTCCTCACCTGTCACCATCACCTAGCCTGGCACCTGGTGCACCCATGCCAGCTTAGGTGAGGGGTGACAGGTGCAGGCAGGTGGGGAGAGACAGCGGGAGCCGGCGCTATACGTCCGCACAGGACGCATTCTATCATCAATGAGCCGGTTCTTCTTGTATTGAATCGAATGAATCATTACCGAGGAGACTACGCGTACAAAACTACGCATAAGCGTAAGCTACGCCTATCGCGGAAACTGCGCCTGCCAATTCAACTACATGGAAAGCGTAATGTGTGAAGTACGCATAGTTACGCCTAGCAACATGTGTCTATGCGTTACTATGCAAGGAAAACTACGTGTGCGAAGCTACGCATAATACACGGTAAGTACGCGTAGCAAACGTAGCTACGAAGTTCGGTGGAATGACTATGCATATTTTACTACGCGTAGTTTTGTACATACGAAATACTACGGCGATGCGTATTTCGTAAACTACGATGCATAGATTCGCATAGGCGTAGTTTCTGCTCAACCCTGTACTTAATTCCAATAGTGAAATATTTGTCTTTTATCTTTACTGGTATTTTACTATGACCTAATCTAACCTTATTCTCCCACAGAGCCCTCTTAATGTCTAACACTAACCAATCCCACCTGTTGCTGCCTAACCCTAAAACCCCCAGGTGGTGCCTAACACTAACACCCCCTGGTGCTGTCTAACCTTAAGGACCCCCATTTGCACTACCTAACCCTAAAACTCTCCTGGTGGGCGCATAACCTTTACCCCCTCATGGCTAACCCTAATGATGCCCCCTAACCCTGGCCAATATTTTATGTGCCAATGACAAAAGCAACAATTTGGAGCTATAAACAGTAATTTGGATTCCATGGCCACCGGCTATGCACATTACAGCTATAAATAGCCACAATTTATGTAGTGGGTTACCCTGGTGCCCGCAATTTTATTGGGTGCCTCTGGTGCCTTATGGCAATGCCATTTTTAACACAGCACCTCCAGGGTCATTTTTACCTGCTTTGCTAAAAACTTTTGTAGATCTGTGTTCAAAGCCAAGAAGATGTAGAGAAAGAGTCACCAGTAGAACCTTTAGGGCCTGAGCAAACGAACACGCTTGTGTCCACATCTGTAACATTAGTGTGTTGCTGAAAAGCAGGCAAAAGGGTGCTAATGTGTTCAAACCCTTACCATATATTTTATCTTCAAATAATGGTAAATTACCTCTTATTATATTGTATTTATGCTCCTATTCCTCAAAATTGCTTTTTTTAGACATCTCATGATTTTATTTTATATTTAAAAATTTACGAACTAGATTGAACATTTTGTTGCCCCTGCTCAGTGGCAGCCTAATAAGTGTTTCAGAATTAGAAAAAAGTAAATAGTTCATGTATTTTATCATCCTCTGCTCTCAAAAGTTGTATTCTGCCAGGAAAACTTTTATGGCTATAATTTTTTTTATCAGTGATATTTACTATATTCCCAACAAGCTACCGACAAGACAGAAGCTGTCACTTCCATACCTAGATATTAACTCTTTCAGGCAGCAAAACAAAACAAGTAAAACAGCCTTGTTATTAATATGTTTTGCACTGTTCATTCACATGTTTATCTCATTATGTCACATGTCCCCTCTGGTACACTTCAAGTCTTACAGAACCAGTTGAGGAGGTAAGAACCATGAGTAGTTAACCAAGTTTCATCACTATAAGTGTTTGCCTAGGTAATCACAAGAAAACTATTTTTAATCATAAATAAATGGCACTCTTAGATACTTTTATTTAAGCAGTGGTAAGTGATGGGTGAAGGGTGGGGTAGTCTTTTCTAGTCTTGTCTAGAGTCCAGAGTTCAGCTGTAAATAAATATTTAATACTTTGTTGTCCACCTCAACTGTCTTTTGGCTGCTGATTTCACGTCTTTATTTTTCAAGCTGTAGATAAATGGATTGAGGACAGGAACGGCAGCTGTGTTAAACAACGAGAAAAGTTTGTTGGAGTCCAAGGTGTCCGTGGAACTTGGCCTTAAATACTGAGAAACGAGACTGAGGTAGAGAATAATGACGACTGTGAGATGTGAGGAGCAAGTGTAGAAGGCCTTGCGCCTTCCGGTGCTTGTGCGGATCTTCAGTATGGTGGATATGATGAAGATATAGGAGATAAAGGTAAGAAGGAAGGGGGTAAAACTTACCAGTAACAGCCCTTCAATAAAAATAATACGTTTCAACAGGGTGGTGTCGTTACAAGATAGTTTCATGATGGGCAAGATGTCACAGAAGTAGTGATTGATCTCATTAGACTTGAAGCAGGAGAATTGAGATATTTGCCACATGTGAGGTATCACTTCTATGAAACCCAACATCCAACACACCATGGCTAGAATTATGCACATTTTCTTATCCATGAGCATATGGTAGTGCAAGGGGCTGCATATGGCCACATAACGGTCATAGCCCATGGCTGCAAGGAGAAGGAGCTCACTGCAAGTCAAGGTGGAAAATAGGTACATTTGTGACATGCAGTTGGAGAAGGAAACAGTTTTGTCCCCCGACACGTAAGACAAAATGATTTTATGGAGGGTGATGGTCAAACAGAAGATGTCAAGGAAGGACAAGTTGCCCAGGAAGAAGTACATTGGGGTGTGAAGTTGAGGATCCAGGCAGACCAGGAGAAGAATACTTGAGTTGCCACTTACCGTAATAAGGTAAATTAACAAAACTAAGAAGAAAAGCAAAGTTTGCAGTTGTGGAATGTTTGAAATTCCATTAATAATGAAGTAGGTAATAGGGGTTCTGTTCTGCAGACCTGCATATTGAGATATGTCCAGAGTCTGGAAACCGAAAAGAAACAAGATTTACCAATCTCTATATATTTCAAATATTTCAGTAATTTCACTAATGATATTACCCTTACATACCTTCTGAACCTATGTTACGATTTAGAAGTGGGAAAGGAGTGATAAAGTTTACTTTCTACTAACATAACCCTTTCGGGACCAAGGACATTAAAGTTACATCCTCTATGTGGCTGTCTGCTGATGACAGGACATCATTCTAACGTCCTTGAAGTCCCGCCGCTCCCGCAGTGATCGTGTGCATCCGGTGGGGGAGAATCAACTGTCATATGACAGCTGACATCTCCCCTCACTGATCAGGAGCCATGACGATTAGCTCCTGATCACGTGATCACTATGATCGCCACTAACTGTAGTCATCACCGAGCGATGGCAGCTGAAAAGGAAGAAGAGGACCCACTCACCTTCCTGACGCTCCCCCGGCGATTGTCGCTCCCCCTCTGCTCTGCCTGGCATCCATCCTCGCTCTGTCACTAACTTCCGGATCCTGACTTGATGACATCAAGCATATGCGAGGCTGCATGTTGGGGAGAGAGGAGGCGAGAAGAGCTGCAGGACTCAGGGAGGTGAGCAATGGAGGCTGTCTGCACTGGGGACACTTAACTATACAGGGCACACCCATGCCTGACTATCTATACATGGAATACCTATCCCTGGCTCTCTAAATTTGGGACGCTTAAACCAGGCAAATTGCTCTGGTCCCCAAGGGGGGATAAATGGCCGGTCCCAATGGGGTTAACGAACATTGGACTTGATGCAAGAAAGCGCGGTAATGTTGCTGTGCACAGATATAGCACGGCAATATTATGGTATTATTGTGACTCATGGTAATCGACTAGCCTGACTGTTGCTAAAGTAAAGAGCTCCATTAATGGTAATGCGCGTTAGTAGCATGCTTTACCATAGCAACGGTCACACCAGTCGAGCACCCCGGGTTGTGCTGATAGCATAACTCGCAGTACACAGTGCCGGTAGTAAGGGTGATATTGCCATGCCATGTCTGTGCACGACAATAATACAGTGCTTTTGTGCAGGGCCGGCCCGCTCATGAGGCGGAGTGAAACATTTGCCTCAGGCTGCACATCTGGGGGGGGGGCAGCACCCGCCCGTCCGTGGGTGGGGGGCCGCCCGCCGAGCTGGAGGAGTAGCGGGCAGAAAGGGGGTATTGGGCCTAGCGGTGGGGAGGGGGGCCGGACCCCCCTCTCCCTCACCTGGGTCCCCCGATCTGCGCTCCCCTCCAGCTGTAAATAGTTAAGTACCAGCGGCAGCGTATAGATTAAGAGGCAACGGGCGGGGATTGTTATAATTTAAGTAGGCCTCAGTTACTTGGCCTGAGTTTTATGTAAAAGGCTTGTCCGCAGTGTATGCCTTTAAAATAAATAGAGGTTTTGTGATGCAGGCAGAGGCATCTCAGGGTCTGCGTGTAGCAGAGGATACACGCAGATACTGAGAACATGTTCCTAAAAGAAGGCCATCGGACTACTCTGACCTCAACCACAGGAACAGAAAACATTGGCCATATTTACTAAACATCCACGGTCCTGCATATAGGCCAAATGCCTCATTGATTATTAATCAAGTAGGTGTGTATGATGACACCACAAGTGGGTCCACCAATAGACTAATCTAGGGGGTGGCGAAGATGATGTCACATTTAACTCTTTCCAAGTCGGTATTAAAGGCTGAGGGAGCTATGAGAGCTCACTTCTGCTTCTTCCTTCCGCACTAGCTCGCAAGGCCGACTGGGACCTCTAAGCATGTTCTTCCTTTCTGTAATCTGATATAATGTATGCTGTACATAGGTAGTTTAGTGTAACGTAGTTAGGAAGAAGGTACCTGATAGACTTCAGCAGGGAGTCTCATCACGAGCTTGTAACGCAACATGAAGATTGGCATAGCTAGGATATGATGACTGTATCTATCTGTCTTTCTGTGACTTGAATAAATAACGTAAACATTGAAGAAGCCTGAGAAAGTCTATCTCCTGTTTGCTGTGTGGAGAGTCAAGTGATCTCACAGTCTGTGAGACGATGGTGTCGAAGCAAGGTGATAAGAACAGTTTATAACAGTGGTGCTGAAACCCTTCCCTGCCTAGAAAAACAGGCAGACAGGGGCCGGGGCCGAAGAAGGTGTTTTCAAGATATTCCACAGCAAAACAAGCGGAATAGATGGACGCGGACTGTAAAGCTTATCAAGCTGATACTGATAAGCTGGTGTGGGGAGTGTGCGTTGCGGGAGCCAAGCAAGCACACGGGCTGCAATTCGAGGATCAGCGGCGAAAAAATGGATGAGGGGAGATAAGAAAGGAAGGAGAGTGAGTGACAGGGGTAAGCTGGTTTTTTTTCCTCTTCTTCTTTTCCTTTTTTTTCCCCGGTGAGCTGGTTAGACAGGAAGGCACAACCCTTGTCTTTGGGTAGCTGTGTGAGTAAGATTATAGTTACAGCTGAGATAATGGGTGAGGTGCGACTGTACTCGGGCGTGTTTTTTTCGGGCAGCATGTTTGGTTCCCTGTCCGTAGTGGATAGCGTAGTGAGAGGTGCAAGCTTATCTAGTTCCAGTCAGGGCCGCTAAAATTTCTAAATGTATATATAGGTTTAATGTTGTTTAGTCACGTCAGACTGATAAATGTGCGTCTCAAAAGTACTAGCTGTTAATGTGGTTTAGAGTTACGCTGCGCGCTTGAGTAGTTTTGAGGTATGGCGGAGATACGCTGCAGATGATTTGTGGAGAGAGGGAGTTTTCCACGTCCCAAGGATTTCTCCTTAGGTTTTTACGGACATCCAGGAATGTATGTGGCGCAATGCTTTTTTTTTTACTCTGCATTGTGGATAGACGCTGAGTAACTATGCATAAAAAATGTTTGTTCTGTTTGTATTTTGTTTTCTCTCCTAAGATATAGGAACGAGAGGCTGCAATGGGAGCAGCCATCTTAGCTGGCAGTCCAGGACTCAAAATGGCGGCAGTGGAGAGAGCCCACCCCCGAGAGTCATGGCCCCCACACGTCATGGCAGGGGTGAGGAGGGGCTGGGGGATCCACGTCACGTCAGGCTGTGCTCGCGGCTCCGGGCAGAGCAGCTGAAAGGGAGGGGGGTAGAAATACAGAGACATGCTACTGTGTGTCTCAGGTCTCAAAGTATTTCCCCAGAGTTTTTCCCTGAGTCCATGGAAAGGAATGCCAGGATACGTGCACCAAGCTATTACTGTTAGATTAGCAGGAGCACAGATAGGAAGTGTGTCCCAGCTAGGTGCAGGGACACACGTAGCAGTGCATGTCAGGAAAGTGTCTGTACTGAGTTGCTTACGGGATTATTCCTGTAAGTGGGGCACCTTAATGGGTGGTGCAGCATGAGTTCCCAATAGAGTATAGGGGGGGGGACAGTGCATCAGGGGGGTGCCGGAGGTGGAAAAAAGGGAGTTGACCAATCCGGGTTTCTGTCGCCGCTGCTGCAGAGCGGTACCGTTTTTTCCGGTTTTTGTCGTGGACAGGGCCAGAGCTTGACTGAGAGGTCTATGCTGGGCTGGGGCTGTTTTTTTGTGCGTTTTTTTCGTCCACTGATTGGTCAAATATGTTTTTTCCAGCTCCTATCAATTGTAGCACTAAGAACAAGAACTGACAGCAGTTCAGGGGGCAATTATACAGATGATAGAATTGCCGTTTACAGAGTGACAGTGTATCAGTACGGTGTTTGCCATGTGACTACCTACCAAGTGGGCATTCAGGGATCTGCATACAGGCATGTGACGCTGGTATGCTTAGCCCTGCACCCTGTGTAGTTTAAGTGTAAAGTGCTCCTTCCTACAGGGAGGCAGCCATTTTTTTTTTTTTTTTTGGTAGTCTAGGTAGTGGCACGGCAAACATTGATCAGAGGGTACAACACACAGAACTTCTAGCAGAGCTGGTATCGCGATGAAGTTCTAGATAAGTAAATGCGATAATGAGTAAGAGCATTGCAGGCTCACCTGCAAAGCAGCATCAGGTGTGGCATCCGTAATCTGTGCATGCGACGGCCGCGCATGGACAGATAAGGGGGGATGTGGAGTGAGCTGCAATGGGGTGAGAGCTTCCAAAGGTGAAGTCCGCGGGAGCATATTTTAAACAGGTAAGTACTGAGGATAGTACTGAGGTAGGGGGGTGAAGTTTAACTCCAATCTACCAAAAAGAGTAAACAGAGTTCATGAGAACCATAAAACAACGAGATCAATTACGGTATATATTGATCATTTTAAAGGGTAAAGAGTACAAGCCGCAGGGCGAATCCCAAATCATTAATAAGAATTGATTTGTTTGTATTTCGATTTCAGGTGTTTGGCAATATGGAATTGAGACAGCTGCAGTGCTGGCAGCAAAGCTGGAGATGTCAGTCGGATAAGCGAAAGGTTCCAGATGCCAATCTAAGCTTGGAGGAACACGAGATTCCTGAAATGGGAAAGAGACTAAAACACGAGATTCCTGAAATTGGAAAGAGACTAAAACACGAGATTCCTGAGATCGGAAAACGTCTAAAAAAACTGTCTGAGCAAAGCATAGTGCAAATTGCTAATGTTTTTCTTTCCCAAGGTGGTGCTTTTATAATGAAGAGTACCGTGCTGATGGTGATCCTAGGTTGCCATTTCGTCCTAGGAGAACGAAGAGAGGACATTCTCATGTATAATAAGGGGTTAATGAGAATGCAAGGCCCAAGCATGTTAATGTTTGGTGACAAAGGTACTAATCCTTTCACACCTCCCTCTGATTGGCACAGATGGACCAAGCAGGGATGGAGAAAAAGAGCACTTGTGCCAGGAGAAAACAAATTTCATGGCACAATGTGGGTGAAAGGTCTGAAAGGTCAGGTGTGCTGGCAGGGTGACTGGAAAGGCAGTGTAAATCTGCTATTGAAGGTCACACTCCCAGAATCGATGCACCGATCCAAAGGTTTGTAAAAGGTACATTGCAGTACAATGGGTACATGCAAAAGGTGGAGTGTGTGATTCAGGGGTACCTTGTCTTGGTTATGCAGAGTGAGATGGTTCCAGATTGGAGAGGAACGAGCAGGAGGCGTCAATTCTCTTACCAGAGAGACGCAGGGGACAACATCACACTCTGGAGCTACCAACAGAGAGTGCCTCTGAAACAACTATACACACGTAAAGGCTGGAAAGCCGAGGGTGGGTGGTTCTCGAAACAAGAAGTAAAAATCGAGATCAAGCCACATTTCCAGGTGACAAAGAGGGTGGGGAGAGCGGTCCCGGGGGAGGGAAAGCCCACACAGTGAACCCTATTCACACCACACGGGTCACAACAGGGGACGATATTACACAGTCCATATGCAGCAGCTTATCCTCATGATAGTTGGGTTAGTGAAGAGGTACTCTTAATCGAACGATTGCAGAGAGTACAGTCTTCCCGACCTCAGGTACATAGTGTGCCTCAGGACATAAGGGGGGAAGAGGTCCAATCAGGACAGCTGGGGACATATTTTGTCAGCGAGAGATTGGACAAGGGGAGGTATATTAATTTTTCTGGAGAAGGATCTTTTGCATGGCAGCTTCGAGATGTTTGGGTGAACAAATGGAAACGGTGCAACATTCCTTTAGGCACCGCTACTTCCTTAGTTCCCACCTTAACCCGTGTCTTACACCAGGACCTGAGAGGTCAACCTTTTTTGTTGCTAGACGGGGAGGTGAAGCAAGTAGAGTTGTCCTCATGCGGGCAATTCTTGCAGAAGTACCTGCGTTGGCCGGGGCAAGTCAAATTTAGTGAAGAAGCCTGCAGGCTCAATAACGCAGAATGCGAGGCTACCATTCAAAAGATCCACCCTGAAGCCCAACCGATAATTCCGGCGGCTGAAGGAAAGGTTTGGTTTTTTAACATAAGGTCTAATGATACATTCAAGGTATATTCTCATAATTGTTCCGATAAGGGAGATTTTCCAAGGGGAACATATTGTGGGAGCGGAGATCCCATATGGATCCAGTCATCCAGGTTGGATGACGTTGTTTCTCAAATTGTTAAGAGAACTCTAAAGGGCAAAGTTTCACGGGTAGTTCACGTCCTGAAAGAGAACACGACATGGGACAAAGGGGAACAGGGTTTGATCCAAGACGACCACATTTTGTTACAAAGGTTAAACAAACAGTACACTAAGTTAGAGGTAAGATTTCACCATGATACAGGTGATCTTCACGAGGTAGAACACAAAAATGAGCAGGTGAGTTCCAGTCTGACCTGGTGGACAAAGGTTCCGGTGATGTTCCAGGGACACTCGGACTGGGCCTCTGCAGTTCCAAAGTTCTTTCTACACCCACTGGTCGTCTGGATGGGGATGACAACTTTAGGCATCGTTATCCAGGTGAGGTTGCGTGTTAAAATTACGTAAAACAAATTAACCTGGTCCAGAGATTGGTGCCTCATAAACAATCTCCTGAACCAATAGTTTAAATTAAGGGATATACAGGGTTACGGGTATAGGTTTAGTAGTACCTGTGATGGAGCTGATTGTATAAAGGCGCTCTTTTAGAAGGCACCTGGCACTGCTCCATCGAGTAACAAACAAACGAGTTTCACTTTTCTGTGGTCATGCAAGTTTGTGAGTGATACGTGAGTGACGCAAATGCTGAGCATGTGGTATAGAGGGACTTAGAAGTAGGGCCTCCCCAGAGAGCCTGGTTACAGGAAGACCAAGAGGTCTTGCTCTCTCTCTTCCAGGGGTAATCGCCTAGAGCAGAGAAGTTGTGTGAGCACGAACATCGAAAAGTGAAACATAAAAGAAAAGAAGCCAGGTACTGGGAGGTTCAGACGCTGGGATCTGCGGGTCAAGACGTTTTAGTGGGGATTGTTATAATTTAAGTAGGCCTCAGTTACTTGGCCTGAGTTTTATGTAAAAGTCTTGTCCGCAGTGTATGCCTTTAAAATAAATAGAGGTTTTGTGATGCAGGCAGAGGCATCTCAGGGTCTGCGTGTAGCAGAGGATACACGCAGATACTGAGAACATGTTCCTAAAAGAAGGCCATCGGACTACTCTGACCTCAACCACAGGAACAGAAAACATTGGCCATATTTACTAAACATCCACGGTCCTGCATATAGGCCAAATGCCTCATTGATTATTAATCAAGTAGGTGTGTATGATGACACCACAAGTGGGTCCACCAATAGACTAACCTAGGGGGTGGCGAAGATGATGTCATATTTAACTCTTTCCTAGTCGGTATTAAAGGCTGAGGGAGCTATGAGAGCTCACTTCTGCTTCTTCCTTCCGCACTAGCTCGCAAGGCCGACTGGGACCTCTAAGCATGTTCTTCCTTTCTGTAATCTGATATAATGTATGCTGTACATAGGTAGTTTAGTGTAACGTAGTTAGGAAGAAGGTACCTGATAGACTTCAGCAGGGAGTCTCATCACGAGCTTGTAACGCAACATGAAGATTGGCATAGCTAGGATATGATGACTGTATCTATCTGTCTTTCTGTGACTTGAATAAATAACGTAAACATTGAAGAAGCCTGAGAAAGTCTATCTCCTGTTTTCTGTGTGGAGAGTCAAGTGATCTCACAGTCTGTGAGACGATGGTGTCGAAGCAAGGTGATAAGAACAGTTTATAACAGGGATCACTCACCTTTTCCGCGTTCCAGCGAGTGTTCCACTGACGTCACTTCCTGCAACGCCGCCCACTTACTGGCCGGCGTTGCAGGAAGTGACGTCAGTGGAGCGCTCGCTGGAACGCGGAAAAGGTGAGTGATCCCCGCCCGTTGCCTCTTAATCTATACGCTGCCGCTGGTACTTAACTATTTACAGCTGGAGGGGAGTGCAGATCGGGGGGACCCACCGCTAGGCCCAATACCTTCTTCCTGCCCGCTACCCCTCCAGCTCAGTTCACCCCCCACCCACCCATCGGGGGGGGCGGCAATTTTTTTAAATTTTGCCTCAGGCTGCAAAAAGTCTAGGGCCGGCCCTGCTTTTGTGCATCAGGCCCTATGAAATAAACACAGAGAGGAGATTTCTGAGTCTCTTTAGCTCCAAGCTTATTGCACAACAAGGGTACTTGTGGGCATGCTCAGTCGGATTCCGCAGAAATTAAATCTCCAAATTTCCGATCGGAATTTGGCATTTCCGAACAGAAATCAGAAAATGTAAATGGATTTCTGTGGAAATATTGCAATACCGCAACTCGGAAATGTTAGCCCTATCACAGAACTCAGATGCATCGGGCCAATCAGAGAATGCAAAAAATAACCCCCCAAAAAAAGACTCCTCAGAAATCAGAAATCTGCAAAATCATAAATCGGCATTTCCGACCATCCCTACGTCAATTCATGGTGCGATTAGACCCCACCAACAGAGAGCTCTGTTGGTGGACAGAAAAGGAAGGGGTGGGGTGGGGTGGGGGGGGACCACTTGTGTGCTGAGTTGTGCGGCCCTGCAGCGAGGTCTTAAAGCTGCAGTGGCCTATTTGTTAAACAAATGGCCTGGTCTTTGGGGGGTGGGGGGGGGGGGGTTAACACTGTGGTCCTCAAGTGGTTAAAGAAGAAAATATTACTTTTTTAATAACTCTAACACGCCAGAGCAACTTTCAACTGTCAGCACTCCTCCCTTTCATACACCAATAACTTCATCACTACTTATTACACCAAAATTATCTATACCTTGTTTTGTTTTTTGGCCACAAATTAGACTTTTTAGGAGTTATTTTTTTCAGTAACTACTGTACTTTCTATTCTTTTAAAGAATAAAACAAGGGAAAAATTGAAAAAATACACTATTTCTCTAAATCTATCTCCTATGGTATTAAAATAAACAATGCTACTGTAAATGAAACCCACATATTTTATTTGACCATTTGTCTCAGTTATTACAACATTTAAATGATGTTCCTAGGACAGTGTATTGCGACAATCTATTTTTTTGAAGAAAATGTGTCTTTATTCTGTTTTGTGTTTTTTTTCCTTACCTATAAAGTTCTCAGAAATTAAAAAAAAAATAATGGTCAATAGAGTAACCAAGTAGACATGTGAAATGTGTATAGCCCTTTTAAAGCAGAAAATTACTTTTTTTTACTCCCTTTCATTCACCATTAACTTTATTACTACTTATTACACTGAAATGATCTATAGTTTTCTTTTTTCCACAAATTAGGCTTTTTGGTGATGATTTTTCAGTAACTACTTTACTTTCTATTTATTTTACAGAGGAAAACAAGGGAAAATTTAGAAAAAATACACTATTTCTCTAAATACATCGCCTATAGTTCTAAAATAATGCTACTGTAAACAATGCCACTGTAAACGAAAGACACATATTTTATTTGCCCATTTGTCCCAGTTACAACATTTAAATTATGTACCTAGGACAATGTATAGCGACAATTTTTATTTTGAAATAAATATTCTGCTTTGTGTTCTCATGGTAAATAGAGTAACCAAGTATACGCATGAAATGTGCATACCCCTTTAAAGAAGAAAATATTACTTGTTTTAAAAAAGGAGTGAAGATCACTATGAAATTCTCAGAAAAAAAAAATATGTTAGACAGATTAACTAAGTAGACGTGCAAAATGTGCATACCTGTTTTAAGATAAAACTGAATGTCGCTGGACAAAGTAAAAAAAAAAGAGAACGTGCAATAAAATAATAACCACATCTGCAGTTTGTTACATTTTACAGAGATGAAAAAAAAACCCTTTATTAAAGGATGTATTAAACATATTTGTTAATCCACGTTGTGCTCACTTTCGGTATTTTCAGATTCGCCATGCTGCTCTGTGTCAATTTGGCAGCTCCGAAGTATGTCTTTCCCCAGGTACTGTTGAAAAATGGCTCCTGTTTAATGATCCCTCTAAACTTATTTCTAGATACTACTCCAATCTTACTGAATCTAAATACTCTCACAGAATAAATAAAGCTAGGGATAAGTGGGCAGATTGGGGAGAGGCGATCTCCTCTGATGATTGGGCCGATTTTGAAGAAAATTATGTCAAAACGGTTATTCCCTCTAGAGATAAGCTGATCCAACTGAGATGGTTTCACCAGATATACTTCACCCCTATTAGATTGAGTAAATTTTCACCTAACATTTCCAACGCCTGCTGGCGGTGTGGCCCCACCCCTGCTTCTTTTAAGCATATGTGCTGGGACTGCCCGTCTATTCAGGCCTTTTGGTCCAAAACCCTCTCTTTCATGCAAGAAAAACTGAGTCTCCCCTGTATTCTATCTTATAAGGTATGCATCTTGGGTGTATTGTGGGATCTTCCTCTAAATAAACACAAGACGCTCCTAATGAGGTATCTCCTTTTTTATGGGAAAAAAACTATTGCTATAGAGTGGAAAAGCAATTTGGAACCCTCTCTCCAAACTTGGATCCGCTTAATTAATCAAGCCCTTCCTCTATACAAACTTACCTGGGAGAGACGTGGTAGAGACGTGGTGCCGTCTCTAAATTCTCTAAGATTTGGAAGCCTTGGCTTGACTCTGAGGAATCAGTTCCTGCTAACCTGGATATCACTCCTCAAGTTATAGATATGTTATAATATTTCCTTAAGTTTTATGTATCTCGATGCCTGTCTTTGGTGATTCTGCTGTGTTCCCCCTCCTACTGTTGTGAATATTCACCTGTATTCACCTTGCTGCAAACATTCAAGTAATTATGTACGAATGAACTGTACTGGAGGACTGTATATTCTTACTTCTTTAATGCTGTCATGATCTACAATTTTTATTTTCTGTGTTTTTGTGTTATTGTTTATATGTTCTTTAACACAATAAAAAGAATTTGAAAAAAACAAAACAAAACATATTTGTTAAAAAAGATGTATTACTGACAATGAGAGTTTCTCCAGTAGGCACAGTAGAGATGGATCAGTCTGTGTCATGGTATAGCACAGAACGGAGGCCACCTACCTGTTCGAACAGATCCATTCTGCTCCTAGACATGGGTAGTTTGTGTTTTATAATGTTGAAGCACAGAGAGGAAGTCTCTGCAGGCTGTAGCTGCTCCATCTCCAGGGCAAACATCTACCGGGACATTCTAAATAGAGATTATTATGTCTTTCTGTGGTGAATGCATAAGGGGAGTTCACATGAGGTCAGAAAACTTTCTTTACCTTGCTTGGTGAATGTTTGGGCTTTTACAGTGACACCGTCTCAATCACAACACAGCCTCTGTCATAGGGTTAAATTAATAAATACTAAATAACAGTAAAAAATAATAGCAGCAGGAGAACAGAGGCGCCAGCAGGATAAAAATGGATAAAACCTTTAAAAGTTGCTGGGAGGAAGTGGTGGACTTCCTTCCATAAAGCAGACACGAAAGACTGTCTGAATAGTAGCAATCACATTTATTATATAGTACCCCAAAAAGTTCAGTGTAACGTGTTTCGCAGGCCGCGCCCGCTTCATCAGGCAAATATTAAAGGACAACTGAACTGTGAAGGATATGGAGGCTGCCATATTTACTTCTTTTTAAACAATGCATCTTGCCTGGCAATTAGGTTGGTACGTTGTCCCTTATGCTGGGCATACACGGTTCTTTTCTGGCGCTTGATTCTCCTCTCGATCGTTTTTGCCGCTCGATTCTGCAGTCGACTCTCTTATCTTCCGCTCATTTTTCTTATCTTTTTCCATTCACTTCTATCAGGAATCAAGCGGTGAAAGGATCAGACATGCCGGAAGTTATCTATCGCGCCATCTAAATGACTCAAAAACGAACCGTGTATTCCCAGCATTATGCAATTCAATTCATTGCATTATTCTCTTATTCAACTTTTCCTCCTAGGCGATAATTTTTCATCTTCTGTTTTAACTAACTTTTTAGCACTCTGCCATTGAAAAACTACTAAAAGGTACAAATGTACTAAAAAAAAAAGGTAAAAGATAAAAAGTGCCATCAATATTATTTTGAGAGTTTTCTTGCTTGCTGGTGGTTTGAAAGGCATCTTGTGACCTGGGGCCAAATGCAATTAATTTGTTTCACCTGGGTTTTCTCCTAGGTGATATTTTCTAAACTTGTCATAAAATGACTTTTAAAGAGAACCAGAGAGGATAACAGCAAAGCTTTTATACATACCTGGGGTTTCCTCCAACCCCATACGCACGGATCGCTCCCACGCCGCCGTCCTCCGCTGCCTGGATCCGCCGGTACTGGGTCCAGTCATTACCGCCAGTCGGCCAGCCGACCGGCGGACGCGGCCATTTCTCCGCATCATCGGGGCTCCCTCTATACAAGTACGCATGGGGCTGCCTACTGCACAGCTGCATAAGGTTATGGAGGGAGCCCCTGTGACGGGACCCGGTAGCGGCGATAGAGGAAGCGGAGGATGGCGGCGTGGGAGCGATCCAGGCTTATGGGGCTGGAAGAAGCCCCAGGTATGTATAAAAGCCTGTTCTATTTTCACGCTCCATTCCTCTCCGGTTCCCTTTAAACTATCAGCAAGCAGACAAATACTCAAAATAATGCTGACAATAGTTTTTCACCTACTTTTTGGTACTTTTCCCATTGTAAAATGCTAAAAAGTTATTTTAAATCGAAGATGAAAAATTATCTCCTAGGAGAAAAGTCAGGTGAAAAAGTGAATTGCATATGGGCCATGGTGTGAAAATATCACCATGGAGAAAACGTAGGAGAAGAATTGAATTGCATATGGCCCCCTGCCTCTAATACGATTAGTCATAGAGCCTGATCCAATTCACTTTTTCTCCTTAGTTTTCTTTCATGTGATAGTTTCATATCCATCAGCGCGCAGGAACATACTCAGAATAATACTTTTTAGTACTTTTTCAATTACAGAGTGCCGAAAAGTTATTTGAAAGAGAGGATGAAAAATTATCTTGTATGAGAAAACTTAGGAGAAGTAATTGAATAAGGACTTTAAACCCTGAACAAGAACGTACATCAGAACTTTAACTTAAAGGACCACGATCTGAATACAGTGGGATGCGAAAGTTTGGGCAGCCTTGTTAATCGTCATGATTTTCCTGTATAAATCGTTGGTTGTTATGATAATGTGAAATGTCAGTTAACCACTTGACCACTTAGGGGTTTAACCCCTTGAGCACCAGAGCAATTTTCACCTTTCAGCGCTCCTTCTATTCATTCGTCTATAACTTTATTATTACTTATCGCAATGAAATTAACTATATCTTGTTTGGTTTTTTTTGCCACCAATTAAGCTTTCTTTAGGTGGGACAGTATGCCAAGAATATTTTATTCTAAATGTGTTTTAATGGGAACATAGGAAAAAATTTGGGGAAAAAATCATTATTTTTCAGTTTTCGGCCATTACAGTTTTTAAATAATGCATGCTACTGTAATTAAAATCCATGAAATGTATTTTCCCATTTGTCCTGGTTATTACACCATTTCAATTATGTCCCTATCACAATGCTTGGCGCCAATATTTTATTTGGAAATAAAGGTGCATTTTTTTCAGTTTTACGACCATCCCTAATTACAAGGCCATAGTTTATAAAGTAACAGTGTTATACCATTTTGACATAAATATTTAAAGACTTCAGTCCCTAAGGTAACTATTTATGTATTTTTTTTTATTGTAATTTTTTTTTTTATTACCAAAAAATGAAAAAAAAATTGGGGAGTGTGGGAAGTAATGAGTTAATTTATAATGTGAAACTATGTATTTGTATATGAAAAATGCTTTTGGGTGTAGTTTTACTATTTGGCCACAAGATGGCCACAGTAATTTTTTGTTCATGCCACCTGTAAGCGTCCGGAAGTACGCTTACAGGAAACACAATGAGGCTGGGAAAATCACAATGATCTCGCTGCTTCTCATAGAAGCAGCCAATCATTGCTGGGGGACAGAGAACAACGAACGGGAACAGTTTTTCCCATTCATTGATCTCCGGGCGAGCGGGCGGCGGCATGCACGAGCGAGCGGGAGCGCGGACAGCGGCGGTAGCGGCAGGAGGTGCGGATATCTCCGTCCCTGGTGGTTAAAGGTTGTGCAAAGGGATGGAGATATCCGCACCTGCGGAGAAGTGAAATGAAGGTTATTGGATAGTGCAATAATTGTTTAAATATAATTAGGCAGGTGCATAAATGTGGGCACTGTTGTCCTTTTATTGATTACAAAACCTTTAGAACTAATTATTGGAACTCAAATTGGCTTGGTAAGGTCAAGCTCAGTGACCCCTGACCTACATACACAGAATCCAATTATGAGAA
This sequence comes from Hyperolius riggenbachi, assembly GCF_040937935.1. NCBI lineage: Eukaryota > Metazoa > Chordata > Amphibia > Anura > Hyperoliidae > Hyperolius > Hyperolius riggenbachi. Next base: position 29,449,623 of record NC_090653.1, on the reverse strand, counting down.
AGAGTATTTAAGGGGGTCAACTGTAAGTTTCCCTCCTCTTTTAATTTTCTCTGAAGAGTAGCAACATTGGAGTCTCAAAACAACTCTCAGATGCCCTGAAGACAAAGATTGTTCCCCATCATGGTTTAGGGGAAGGATACAGAAAGCTGTCTCAGAGATTTCAGCTGTCTGTTTCCATAGTTAGGAACATATTGAGGAAATAGAAGACCACAGGCTCAAAGTGGCAGACCAAGAAAAATCACCGATAAACAAAAGTGACAAATGGTGAGAGCAGTCAGAGTCAACCCACAGACCAGCACCGAAGGCCTACAACATCATCGTGCTGCAGATGGAGTCACTGTGCATCATTCAACCATTCGGCACACTTTACACAAGAAGATGCTGTATGTGAGAGTGATGCAGAGGAAGCCTTTTCTCCACCCACAGCACAAACTTGAGGTATGCTAAAGCACATTTGGACAAGTCAACTTTATTTTGGAATAAGGTGCTGTGGACAGATGAAACTAAAACTTAGTTATTTGGGCATAACAAGGGACGTTAAGCAGGGAGCAAAAACAATACAGCATTCCAAGGAAAACATCTGCTACCTATAGGAAAAAATTGGTGGTGGTTCCATCATGCTGTGGGGCTGTGTGGCCAGTGAAGGGAGTGGGAATCTTGTCAAAGGTGAGAACGCATTGATTCCATTCAATATCAGCAGATTCTGGAGACCAATGTCCAGGAATCAGTGACAAAGCTGAAGCTGCGGCGGGGCTGAATCTTTTAACAAGTCAATGACCCTAAACACTGCTCAAAATCCACTAAGGCATTCATGCAGAGGAACAAGTACAACATTCTGGAATGGCCATCTCAGTCCCCAGACCTGAATATAACATAAAATCTGTGGTGTGAGTTAAAGAGAGCTGTCCATGCTAGGAAGCCTTCAAACCTGAATGAACTAGAGATGTTTTGTAAAGAGGAATTTTCCAAAATACCTTCAACCAGAATCCAGACTCTCATTGGAACCTACAGGAAGCGTTTAGAGGCTGTAATTTCTGCAAAAGGAGGATCTACTAAATATTCATTTCATTTATTTTTTGTGGTGCCAAAATGTATGCACCTGCCTAATTTTGTTTAAACAATTATTGTACACTTTCTGTAAATCCAATAACATTCATTTCACTTCTCAAATATCACTGTGCATGTGTGTCTCCTATATGATATATTTAACTGACATTTTTATCGTAACAACCAACGATTTATACAGGAAAATCATGATGATTAACAAGGTTGCCCAAACTTTTGTATCCCACTGTAACTGTAAAACTTTAAATACATGAAAACATAAATAAAATGTACAATTTTACCAGAGTAAAATGTGCTAAAAATTACTTTTCTCCTATGTTGCAGTCATACAGTGTCACAGCGCCAGGATTTATGCTGTCTCAGGCAGTCAGGCAATCCACTTTTACTCCACCTCCAGAGATATACTCAACTCTGCATACTTCCTGTGTGACTCGTTTCACCGGAAACAGAAAAGCAGAAAAAAGTCTCTCTCAGTGGGTAACGGTAACATTTTAATTTTCCATACAAGGCACAATAAAATCGGAGTAAAAGATCACTTACATCAAGAGGGTCCTATGCCAGTATAGGACCCCCTCCGGACATATCGCTTCCCACCCTTGTGGTACTAAGGACATGCACAATCGAACACTGGTGCCCAGCCCGCTCTCGTCCCGACTAGTTTCGGCCTTCCGCCGTCATCAGGGGATACGAGAGCGAGCAGGCTAAGGCACATATATAAAGTCATGAGCATAATTACCTGTAGCATGACAGGCCGTTGTCACCGCCCGGAGCGCTTGGACGCACTGAGGACCACTTCCGGTCGGCGGCCATACTGCATCCGGTTGCGTCAGTGGAACGCATACGCGTTCCACCTATGTAAACAAAGAGACAAACGCGGAAGTAACGTCGCATGTACATGCCGACGCTTACTCCGCGGTGACATGCGGATGGCAGCGGCATGGCAGCTATGGTACTGACGTCAAAACTTCTTAAAGTTAAAATCTATTACTGTAAAACATTATCATTTAAACATCATTCTTAAAACAACAAAATACAATTAGAAAACAAGTGTCTGTATACAGTTAAGGCTGTAGCGCCATCTGCTGTCCATATCTAATATTGCACTCTATCCCAAAAAACATAAACTCCTATCTAAAATCAATCAAGTACAGTTACATGGGCATTACAGCATTGGTTATTACAGAGATATTATTGCACTCTACCCTACAGTCCCTAACATCATATATTGTTGGTATATAGATTGCAGTGCCCATAAAATTAGATATAAATATGAAAGTATAAAACAGATAAAATAGATCCTACCTTTAAAATTTCATAACGAGTATTCACACATGTTACGAGTTAGCTAGAAAACAATTCAAATTAAAGTCAATGTTAAGACCAGCCAGGTACATACAGTTCAATTTTATAATCCAGTTCCTTTCTGACTTAGCAAGATCCCTATCCTGATTGTTGCCCCGCCAGTTCTTCGTTATTTGGTCTATGGCAGAGTACACAAGTCCTTTAGGATTACAATTATGCTGTTCCTTAAAGTGCGCAGATACTGAATGATCCATGTATCCATTTCTGATATTATTGACATGTTCGTATAGCCTCTCCCTGAGTGCCCTCGTGGTCAAACCCACATATTGTAGGCCACAGGGGCACTCAAGGAGATACACCACCATTTTGGACTCGCAATTCAGAAATGTCTTAATCCCAAAGGTCTCTCCACTTCCATTGTTTTTAAAGGAGGTCGTCTTTCGTGCCACCTTTGTGCAATGTCTGCACGCATAGCACGTGCCACATTTGTAAAAGCCAGTAAAATTTCCCAGACGTCCCGAAGCTTGTGTAGGAACATCTATTGCACTATTGGTGATAATATCTTTTAAGTTGGGTGCCCTCCTATATATTACAGTGGGGTTATCTGGTAGAATATTGGCCAACTCTGGGTCTGCCATTAGGACGTGCCAGTGTTTTTTTTAGAATACTCTTAACTTCCCTATGTTGTACACTGTAATCTGTAATCATCGCTACGTTTTGATCATTATCTCTCTCCGTAGGTTGTTTGTGAATAATCTCTCTCCTATCTTTCTGTTCTATTTCCACTTGGATTTGGTTGATCTCCTCTCTTGTGTAGCCTTTCTCAATAAATCTGGTGGTTAGCAGCTCTGCTTCTTTATGAAAATCCTCCAGATTAGTACAATTCCTATACACCCTCAGAAGTTCACTTTTCGGTACAGATCTTAGCCACATTTCATGATGGCAGCTTCCCTTAGGGATGTAGCTGTTACGGTCAGTGGTCTTAAAAAACGTTTGGGTCTTAACGCTACCATTATCATTGTGAATGATCAGGTCTAGATACTCCACATAATCTCTACTGTAATTGCAAGTGAATTTTAAATTTTCATTATTTTTGTTTATGTAGTCTATAAACATTAATAAAGAGGCTTCGTCACCCTCCCATAAAAAGACCACATCATCTATGTACCTTCTCCAAAATCGCAATGCAGTATGTCTGTTAGTGTCTATGACACCAGTATAAACAGACCTTATCTTGTGAGTGGCCTGAAGAATAACTCTACATATAACCCTCCCCACAATAACCACCATGAAATAGAAGCTTTTAATAAATTAATTAAAAACATAAAAGCAGAGCGATCAACAGTAACAAGAACTGCAACACTAATGCTGCTAAGTAATCAATGTTCTCTTTGGCGTAAGCCTAATGCTGTCCAAACAAAGTTCATCCACATTTGATAAGTATAGGCTCTTCACTGTAAAACTTCCTCCAAAGAAATTGATAAATTTCTGTCACAGCGCTTATCACTATACGCTCACCAGATCGGTTGGCCAATCTTTTCAGATCAGCAGTCAGCGTTTTTGGCCTTGCCAGCAAGAGATTCCTCCGATCACTTCACCAGCCTCTCCAGGCATCCGACCATAAGCTCAGAATAAAACAAGGGAAATGCAATAGTGTGATACCATTTGGATAGAGCTTAATACTATCACCAGTGCACCCCTTTTCCAGAACAGTGCCACCAACGTGCTTCCACCATAAACAGATACACAAGGCGCTCACCAGATGCACTGGCCGACCCGCAACAGACCAGCAATATAGCGTGTTGTTATAACTTCAGTTTTTGGGATAAAGGACATCCTAGGACTCAAACAAAGCCGACCATAGCATAATTCCGTTTGATTTTAATAAGTAATAAAAGTAGTGCACTTACAAATTTGCAGTAAAACATGCGCATATAAAAAAACGTAGCACAGGATCCTCCAGCGTCTCCTCAGCTCCTTAGGCTCCGCCCTACTAGTTTCGTCCAATGACTCATCAGGGGCTCGAGTTATAACAACACGCTATATTGCTGGTCTGTTGCGGGTCGGCCAGTGCATCTGGTGAGCGCCTTGTGTATCTGTTTATGGTGGAAGCACGTTGGTGGCACTGTTCTGGAAAAGGGGTGCACTGGTGATAGTATTAAGCTCTATCCAAATGGTATCACACTATTGCATTTCCCTTGTTTTATTCTGAGCTTATGGTCGGATGCCTGGAGAGGCTGGTGAAGTGATCGGAGGAATCTCTTGCTGGCAAGGCCAAAAACGCTGACTATCAGCTGATCAGCTGAAAAGATTGGCCAACCGATCTGGTGAGCGTATAGTGATAAGCGCTGTGACAGAAATTTATCAATTTCTTTGGAGGAAGTTTTACAGTGAAGAGCCTATACTTATCAAATGTGGATGAACTTTGTTTGGACAGCATTAGGCTTACGCCAAAGAGGACATTGATTACTTAGCAGCATTAGTGTTGCAGTTCTTGTTACTGTTGATCGCTCTGCTTTTATGTTTTTAATATTTTTGTGAGTGTTACACACACTTTTTATGCAGTAAGCGAACCAGATTGATATAGGAGAGAGGAAAGCAAGGAGGTAGTGAGGAGCGCCAGGTTTTATGTTTATTTAATAAATTAATTAACAAAGATATAATGAATATGAAAACCAAACAGATAAAGACCCAAAGAAATGTTAATGAAGCCATCAAAAATCTCACAGAGAGAAAAGAGCTAGCGATGATTACAGATTACAGTGTACAACATAGGGAAGTTAAGAGTATTCTAAAAAAACACTGGCACGTCCTAATGGCAGACCCAGAGTTGGCCAATATTCTACCAGATAACCCCACTGTAATATATAGGAGGACACCCAACTTAAAAGATATTATCACCAATAGTGCAATAGATGTTCCTACACAAGCTTCGGAACGTCTGGGAAATTTTACTGGCTTTTACAAATGTGGCACGTGCTATGCGTGCAGACATTGCACAAAGGTGGCACGAAAGACGACCTCCTTTAAAAACAATGAAAGTGGAGAGACCTTTGGGATTAAGACATTTCTGAATTGCGAGTCCAAAATGGTGGTGTATCTCCTTGAGTGCCCCTGTGGCCTACAATGGGTATCATTCATAAAGCATTTCCGCATGCGGAAATGCTTAATACCGGTGACTTTACCGACCACTCAGCATAATCCCCATTCATAAAGGCTCTTTCCGCATGAAAAGCTGACAGAGCGATACATTTCCGCCTTGTGCGGAGTTTTTCTAGATTTATCTAGAAAAAGTTACAAACACGTCCATTCATAAAGATTAGAGCAAGCGGTATCCGGAAGGAAAATACCGCTTGCTCGACAGTAGCGATAGGCGGGCGGATTACATGTAAATGAATGGGACGAACCTCCCAAGCAGCATCAGACAGAGGAGCGCACGGAGGGAATCGGGCAGCTTTTATGTTTCCGCATGTCTTCCGCCACGCTACCGCCAGCTTCCTCCAGAAAACCTCTGCACTTCTACCGCAACAGGCAACTTCTTTATGAATGCCCACCCAGAAGTCTTAATTACCGGTTGCGGAGAAGAAGGGTGTTTTCCCGCACTACCGACAGCCTCTTTATGAATGATACCCATTATGTGGGTTTGACCACGAGGGCACTCAGGGAGAGGCTATACGAACATTTCAATAATATCAGAAATGGATACATGGATCATTCAGTATCTGCGCACTTTAAGGAACAGCATAATTGTAATCCTAAAGGACTTGTGTACTCTGCCATAGACCAAATAACGAAGAACTGGCGGGGCAACAATCAGGATAGGGATTTTGCTAAGTCAGAAATGAACTGGATTATAAAATTGAACTGTATGTACCCGGCTGGTCTTAACATTGACTTTAATTTGAATTGTTTTCTAGCTAACTCGTAACATGTGTGAATACTCGTTATGAAATTTTAAAGGTAGGATCTATTTTATCTATTTTATACTTTCATATTTATATCTAATTTTATGGGCACTGCAATCTATATACCAACAATATATGATGTTAGGGACTGTAGGGTAGAGTGCAATAATATCTCTGTAATAACCAATGCTGTAATGCCCATGTAACTGTACTTGATTGATTTTAGATAGGAGTTTATGTGGAGTTTTTTGGGATAGAGTGCAATATTAGATATGGACAGCAGATGGCGCTACAGCCGTAACTGTATACAGACACTTGTTTTCTAATTGTATTTTGTTGTTTTAAGAATGATGTTTAAATGATAATGTTTTACAGTAATAGATTTTAACTTTAAGAAGTTTTGACGTCAGTACCATAGCTGCCATGCCGCTGCCATCCGCATGTCACCGCGGAGTAAGCGTCGGCATGTACATGCGACGTTACTTCCGCGTTTGTCTCTTTGTTTACATAGGTGGAACGCGTATGCGTTCCACTGACGCAACCGGATGCAGTATGGCCGCCGACCGGAAGTGGTCCTCAGTGCGTCCAAGCGCTCCGGGCGGTGACAACGGCCTGTCATGCTACAGGTAATTATGCTCATGACTTTATATATGTGCCTTAGCCTGCTCGCTCTCGTATCCCCTGATGACGGCGGAAGGCCGAAACTAGTCGGGACGAGAGCGGGCTGGGCACCAGTGTTCGATTGTGCATGTCCTTAGTACCACAAGGGTGGGAAGTGATATGTCCGGAGGGGGTCCTATACTGGCATAGGACCCTCTTGATGTAAGTGATCTTTTACTCCGATTTTATTGTGCCTTGTATGGAAAATTAAAGTGTTACCGTTACCCACTGAGAGAGACTTTTTTCTGGTTTTCTGTTTCCGGTGAAACGAGTCACACAGGAAGTATGCAGAGTTGAGTATATCTCTGGAGGTGGAGTAAAAGTGGATTGCCTGACTGCCTGAGACAGCATAAATCCTGGCGCTGTGACACTGTATTACTGACTATTCGAAAGGTGAAAAGGATCTATCCTGGTCACGGCAGCGGAGGTGGCTGTCAAGAAGTGTTTTGTCAGCAATCTTGTGAAGCGCCTTTTCCGCCTATTTTCTTTGTCTCCTATGTTGCAGTCACTTGCAGTAGGTATTAGAAATTTGACAGAGCTGACAGGTTTTGTACTAGCCAATGCATGTCAATGGATTAGTTTCCATTGCATGCAAATTTTCATTTGCGATGCGACCTGGGGAAATTATGGATGGCATGCTGCAGAATTACGCAGCAACATCTGATTCCCATAAGCACTCAGAGCCAGCCACATTCAGACTTCCGGAAGGCAACTGGAAGACACCCGCAGCTGGATGAGATATGATGCAATTGCATCTGGCAAGTGGTAGCGGGCCCTTATATTCAAAAGCACTTAGTAAACGGCAGTTGCTCAGTACAACTGCCAGAATAGTGTGCAGGCAGGTGGGGCAGCCTGCATCTTTGTATAGATCCTTTCGAGGGAGAGTTTTTGCTAAGGATACATTTAATACTGAGAATCCCCCATGAATAGATGGACTAGTCAAAAACCTGTCAGTTTCATCAGATTACTACTATCTACTGTAAGTGACATCAACATAGGTGAACAGTAATTTATGGCTCATTTGACTCTGGAAGAAACATACTTCTTATTTGTATGTGTTAAGATGTATTTTAATTAAAAAAAATTTTTTTTTTGCAATCGTGGTCCTTTAAAGAGACACTGAAGCGAAAAAAAAAATTATGATACAATGAATTGGTTGTATAATACGGATAATTACTAGAATTTTAGTAGCAAAGAAACTATTCTAATATTTTTATTTTCAGTTATATAGTGTTTTTTATAACATGCATCATTCTCTAATATTTGCAGTTTAGACACTACTCAGCATTCTAAATAAGTTCAAAAGTTCACTAGCCTGCTCTGGAAAATCTTCCCTGCAGAGGAAAAAAAATTAATTCACTAAACTTATCTCCTGTCTTTAAAGGGGCACTACAGCGAAAAACTGTAAAATTTAAAATATGTGCAAACATATACAAATAAGAAGTACCGTACATTTTTACCATAGTAAAATGAGCCATAAATTACTTTTCTCCTATGTTGCTGTCACTTACAGTAGGCAGTAGAAATCTGACAAAAGTGACAGGTTTTGGGCTAGTCCATCTCTTTATAGGGGATTCTCAGGGATATATTTATTTTCAAAAGCACTTAGTGAATGGCAGTTGCTCTGTCCAACTGACAAAAAACTGTGTAGGGAGCAGGGAAGCCGGCCAGCATCGTTGTGTATATCCTTTTTAGGGAATATCTTTATAAAGAATAAAAGCCTTGCTGAGAATCCCCTGTGAAGGAATGGACTAGTCCAAAACCTGTCACTTCTGTCAGATTTCTACTGCCTACTGTAAGTGACAGCCTTATAGGAGAGAAGTAATTTATGGCTCATTTTACTCTGGAAGAAACGTACTTCTTTTTTGTATATGTGTGCACACATTTTAAATTTTACAGTTTTTCGCTGTAGTGCCCCTTTAATAACTCTTCTGAGCTGATTCTGCAGTTCTCACCATGGTGATAACTGTAGAAACAGCTCAGAAGAGTTATTAAAGACAGGAGATAAGCTTAGTGAATCAAGGCATTAATATTGTCTTTTAAAGCTTATTATCTCAAGTATCTGGCAGAGTTCTCTGCGACTTTGAAAGTCGTGGAGCTCAATGGCTAATTTGCATAGATAACAACTGGAGTTTTTTTTTAGCTCTTCCTTTACTGGAACCAATGTTAGACTTGTGTCTCTGCTGCTGTTTTTTTTCTTAGCTGTACTACACATACAAATCATTATATCATTTTTTTTTCCGCTGAAGTGTCCCTTTAAGTTTGACTGCATTTGCTGCAAGCTTGTTTCAGGTGTGTGATTCAGACATTACTGATGCATTTAAGATCAGCAGGATTCCAGGCAACTGGTACTGTTTAAAAGGAAATATGTATGGCAGCCCCCATATTTCTCTCAGGTCAGTTGTGCTTTAATAAAACAAAATGTTTTTTTTTACTATATGAATTCATAAATTATTTAGTCAATATTTACTCATTCTAAAATCTTACCTCACCCAGATACATACTTACATTCATCAGCAGTGCCAACATCTTCACTGCTGGCAAAGTGAATCACTGTGGGATGTTACTTTTTTCCTATGTGAAGTGATCAGGAAATCACCTGATCTCCCAGAGTGCTCTGGGGCAGAAGTCTGTAGGATATCATAGCCTAGGCTAAGCATCAATGGGAGGGCTGGGCTACATTTCTATATAATGCAGTATATTGTTGTAAGAGTCATTTTTGATGGTGAAAACAAGATAATTAATATAAAGATGGGAATCCTGATTGTTTTTATGTTTTGCTATAAGTTGCTTCAGGTGCTCTTTAAAGCCACACGCTTGTTTTACTGTTTTTGTAGTCAAATGAGTTATGCGTCTGATAGAGGCTGCTCACTGTGATACTGGACAGGGTTTCATTTGAACTAGAACCAACACCATCCATAGAAACTCCTCACTGGTAATCCAAGCTCAGTGCTGTGTATTCAGCATTTGCTGTCCTTGTATTTTCCTACAGTCAAATTGTCAACTCTTAGCTTGCAGTTCATGCTTTTCACCAAGGTCCCTAAACCTAATTTAACCCTTTAGCAGTCAATTAATTTAGAGGCTTGAAAGTGCTCCAGGCCAATTTTAGCACATTTTTTATTTCTTATTTGTTACATGTCCTTGCTTTTAATAAGTACCACTGTAATGTGTATTTATAGCCACTTGTCACTAGGGGGTGGTGTGAGACAATAGTAGAGGCCTTCTGCTTTCAGTTTCTATATCCTCTGTTGGCAGAGAGAGATCAAAGCATTCCAAGAATTTACAGCACACGAAGTTCTGCTGGCTCAGGTCAAAAAAGCAGTGCACTTGTTATCTCAAACGAGATACTGTAACTCTATTGAAGCTGCTAATGGCTTATTACCCTCTGCCACTAAAAGCAATACTTCCCATCCCTGCCAATACATAGAAGAAATGCAATCCAATCCTCAATACCTGGTATATCCCACCAGCGTGAAATACAGTAGAGTCCTAGTAATCTGGAACTCAACCATCCAGCATCCTCAACCAACCAGCACAAATCACCGGCGGTACTCACAGGGTGATAGCCAAACTTCTTAGGCTGCTTGTGGGCTCTATGGCTTCCCCAAGGTTCATATGCTTTAATTGCTGTATTTTAACATTTAATTTAGTTCATGGTATGTATGTAGAGCGGGGTATAGTACTGTATAGTGAGGAGTTGGAATTTTGCATAATCGTAATTTTGTATTGTGATTCTGATGCAAAATTGGAATGCGAAAATTTGAAAAAATGTATAATTCATTTTGTTCGTAACCATAATAGGAACCGTAATTTTGTAATCATGCGTAATTGTGGACTTAAGTGGTTGCGTGACCAGGCAAAGCAAAGCACATATAAATACTATAGTCACTAAAATTTCAACAGCAACTGGTCTGAGTGTATTAAGTGATAAAGATTCTAATCCTGCATTCAAAAGTTTCAAAACGTTTTCTGCAATTATGATTTGGAGTTATCACATACTTTAGGAGCACTGGCCCTTTAGTAGTCAGTGGCAAACAGTTGCATGCTGGGGGTTCTTTTTATCTATAATATATTCCTCCTCTTCCATTTATTTCCCTGCTAGCTGCTTATCTGAAACACGATCCCCTTCTCACTTGTGTTTACAAGCAAGGCTGAGGTGACTCAGCTATTTGAGGAGAAAAGAAAAAAAGAAAAGGGCAGAAATGACATCATGAGTTAGTCTAAACTGTGGGCAAAAGACATGGCTCCCCACCAGGAAGAGAATTCTCTTCATTTACTATATAAAATTAACTGAAATCAGAACGTGGACAGTACAATACATGTGTTATGTAAGTAGATCAAGTATTTATCTACTTATATATGTGTTTTTTCACTGGCATAGTATGGCTACTCCTACTGCTTTAAAGAGACACTGAAGCGGAAAAAAAAATTATGATATTATGATTTATATGTGTAGTACAGCTAAGAAATAAAACATTAAGATCAGATACATCAGTGTAATTGTTTCCAGTACAGGAAGAGTTGAGAAACTCCAGTTGTTATCTCTATGCAAACAAGCCATTAAGCTCTCCGACTAAAGTTAGTCGTGAAGAGGGCTGTTATCTGACTTTTATTATCTTAACTGTTCCTGCACTATTTACTTTTTCTCTGCCAGAGGAGAGGTCATTAGTTCACAGACTGCTCTGAAAGACTCATTTTGAATGCTGAGTGTTGTGTAATCTGCACATATTATAGGATGATGCAATGTTAGAAAAAACACTATATACCTGAAAATAAAAGTATGAGAATATTTTCTTTGCTGCTAATCTTCTAGTAATTATTCATGGTACACAACCAATTCATTATATCATATATTTTTTTTCGCTTCAGTGTCTCTTTAAGGGGAAATAGGAACAAGTAAAAAAACAAATTTCAAAAAAACCTTGTAGTTTTTGAGAAAATATATTTTAAAAAGTCAAAGGAAAAATGTTTTCCCACAATGACTTGTTCCCACAATTCCCTTTAACATACTTAGCATATTAGTGACAAGAGCATGAGTTGGGGCTTTGCTATTAACCGCTAAAGTTTGCACAAAATTACACAAAATTGAATTTCCATCGCCTAATTATGTATGGCTGTTATTGTTAAATTTTACGCAAGATGTTGCATAATCGTAATTAGCAGATTACGATCATCATCACTAGTCCTGTATTAGGTCTACTTTTACCCACTTTTTCTCCTGAGTTTTCTCCTAAGTGATAGTCTCACAACTTGTCATAAAATGCCTTTTAAAGCACAAGTGCAAGAAAACTACTCAAAATGATTTTGATAATACTTTTTTTTACCAAAGTTTGAGTACTTTTTCAATTGTAAGATGCTTAAAACTTATTTTAAAGAGAATATAAATATTACCTCCTAGGGGATAACTCAGTAGAAAAAGTTGAATTTGGGCCTGAGTCTCAAGCGACCGGAAGCACTGGTGCACATGTTGGCAGGGCCCCCGAGCTCTGCCACTGCCCGGGACCCCCGAATCACCATGAAACACCAATAGGGGGAGTGCAGGTGAGCCCCAGTGCTTCCACCGCCAGGATATTCACCCACACTTTTTCTATATAATGCTGAATGCAAAACACATGTGAAGCAAATGCTCACTTCTAGCCAGCAATCTGCCATTTCATATGGTCAGCAGACAGCCCTTCAGCCAATCAAGTGCAATGGTATACACCCGTGTCTGCAGTACCAAATCTAGCAGAAATTGCATAAGTTCAGCAACATTCAAGTGAGAGGGTTCGGTCAGACATAGTTGAAGATGATGTCAAGATGACGCGCCACTGAACGGAAATGGAGAAAAACTAGACTTAACCAGAATTTCCTACAGTACAAGACCAACCTGCTGCAGTTCCACACTGCCCTTGCTCATGCGAAGCAGGAATACTTTACCAAGCTCATCGGAGCACAAGCTTCCAACCCCCGGCGTCTTTTTGCCACCTTCAACTCCCTGCTTAAACCCACCCCCCCACCCTCCGTTTCCTCCCTCTCTGCCACAGATTTAGCCACCCACTTCACCAACAAAATTGTCTCCATCCGCCAGGAAATATCCAATCTCCAATCTTCACCTCCCACCCCCTCCCAACCAGCTCCTCCTCCACCCTATCCTCCCCTCACATCCTTCACTCCTACTACCACCGAGGAAGTCAACCACCTACTGCAGACTTCCCATACCACTACTTCCCCCCTTGACCCCATCCCTTCGGATTTACTCCAGCCTCACTTCACGGAATTGGCCCCAGTCCTCACTACCCTGTTCAACCTCTCCCTATCCACAGGCACCTTCCCCACAGACTTCAAGCAGGCCATTGTACTACCCCTGCTCAAGAAACCCTCACTCGACCCCTCGCTACCCTCCAACTACCGTCCTATCTCCCTCCTCCCCTTTGCCTCAAAACTCCTTGAGCGTCTGGTTCACAAACGCCTGACCCAGTACCTCAATGCTAACTCACTGCTAGACCCACTCCAATCTGGATTTCGGCCTGCCCACTCAACCGAAACTGCTCTCACCAAAGTGGTCAACGACCTTGCCTTAGCTAAAGCTGAAGGTAAATACTCCATTCTCCTCCTCCTTGACCTGTCAGCAGCTTTTGACACAGTAGATCATCCCCTACTCCTCCAGTCCCTCCAGTCCTTGGGCATTCACGATCTCGCCCTGTCCTGGCTTTCATCCTACCTCTCCAACCGCTCCTTCACGACCACCTTCAATGAGTCCTCGTCCACCCCCAACCACCTCTCGGTGGGAGTCCCCCAAGGTTCGGTCCTTGGCCCCCTACTGTTCACCCTATACACATCCTCCATTGGCAAGGTTATCTCCTCCATGGGTTTTAACTACCATCTGTATGCAGATGACACCCAGATCTACCTCCACACCCCTGACATATCCACCACTACCATGGACAAGGTCTCCTCCTGCCTATCCGCCATCTCCTCCTGAATGTCTGCTAGGTTCCTGAAACTAAATCTAGACAAAACGGAATTTATGATCTTCCCACCCCGGCCATCCACGAATCTCCCAGATGTGCATGTCGCTGTTAACCACACTACCATTCGCCCTACCTCTCAAGCCCGCTGTCTGGGTGTCACCCTGGACTCCGCACTCTCCTTCACTTCCCACATCCAAAACCTCACAAAGTCCTGCAACTTCCACCTTCGTAACATCTGTAAGATTCGCCCTTTCCTGACCTCTGCCACCACCAAACTCCTCATCCATGCCCTCATAATTTCCCGCCTTGACTACTGCAATGCCCTGCTGTCTGGTCTCCCTATGACCCGAACAGCCCCACTGCAGTCCATCATGAATGTGGCAGCCAGAATTATCCACTGCTCCCATCGCTCCACCACGGCAGATCCCCTCCTAGAATCCCTCCACTGGCTTCCTATCCAGTCCAGAATCAGATTCAAGATACTGTGTCTGACCTACAAATCTGTCCACAAAACCTGTCCAACCTACATTTCCGATCTTACTCAGAGGTACACACCTAGCCGCTCACTCCGCTCTTCCAATGAACTTCGCCTAACCGCCCCCCGCATCACCCAGTCCCATGCACGCCTCCAGGACTTCTCAAGAGCTGCTCCAACACTATGGAACTCCCTACCTCCACCCATTAGGGCAGCCCCCTCCTTCAACATCTTCAAGAAATCCCTCAAAACTCACCTTTTCACTCTGGCCTACTACTCCTCACAAGTGCTCTAAACCTACAGCTGAACTCTGGTCCCCTACCATTCGTGTCCTTACCTCTCCCTCTAGATTGTAAGCCTTTGGGCAGGGTCCTCCTCCTTTTGTGTCCTACCTGATCTGGCACCTCCATTACTGTGAACCCATTCCATGCATTTGAGTGAACCTAACTTGCCTAATCTCCATGCTTCATCCAGTGACTGACTAAGCATTACCTTGTACTAATACTGTGCTGTGTGATCTGGTTTTCTTGTATTCCTGTATTGTCATATTGCTGTATGTCACCCCTAAATATTGTCTGTAACCTAAATTAATGTTCAGCGCTGCGTAATATGTTGGCGCTTTATAAATACAATAAATAATAATAATAATAATAATAATGTCACTAGCAGGGTGCACCGCATGCAGACTGTTACCCCTCTTGGGTTCCCAGCTGTCAGCTCCCTTCCCTGAGTTTCCGTTAGACTTTCAGTTTCTCTGGGACTTACTCTGCCAGTCTGTACCCCTCCTGTGATCCATTACTATCAGCTCTTTACCCAGGATCCCCCCCACCTGTCTGCTGCCTTCCTGGAAACCCCTCAGTCAGCTCCCTTCCCAGGATTATCCTGCTTATCTGTTCCCCTCCTTGGAACTCCTCTTCTCAGTGCCCTTCCTGGGATCCCTATAGGTTAGGCCTGCTTGCCCAGCAAGCCTGTCCTGGCCTGATACCTTTATGGTCCACTCTGCTTGTACCCCCTTCTATCCCATCAGGTACCCTCTGTTCTTCCTGTCACTGGTGTGGTAGTCCTAGGGGTTGTGACCTGGCTAGCTTCAGGCAGTAAAGTAGTCCACCACCCACTAGGGGTGACAGCCCATAATCCCTAGCGGGGTGCGCTGGTGTAGACCCATGCTATCTTAGACTAAACACACTGGTGCTGCTCGTCCCTTGATACAGTGACGGGATCAACAGGACACAGAGGGTTCGCAAGAACCCTGACAGTATGCAACAGCCAAAAGAAAATCCTGCCGATGTGAAGGATCCAATTGAGTGCCTGTATGGCGTTGTTGCCATCCTCCACTCTACTATCCAGAGTCAGCAACAACAGAACCAACTATTGGAGGACCGAATACGAGCTTTGTCAATGACTCCTGAATGCTCACCCCCAGTGGCACCTGCTACTGAACCTAGGGTGCCCCTTCCTGAGCGGGTTTTTGGGGACCGCCGCAAATTCAGGACATTTCAAAGCGCTTGCCACCTGTATTTTTCAATGTTACCCAGAACTTTTGCTACTGAACAGTTGATAGTGGATATGGTTATATCACTTCTTCAAGCTGAGCCTCAAGCCTGGGCCTTCTGCCTTCGAGATCAAAACCACGTATCAGTACAATCTGTGTCTGCTTTTTTCAAAGAGATGTCTGAACTTTATGACGACCCTGGTCATGTGACCTCCGCAAATACAGCTCTGCGATCCCTCCACCAACGATCTAGACCTGTGGAGGAGTATGTCACTGAGTTGCAGTGACGATACCCTGTGGAATGAGCCCACCTTAAAAGATCAGTTTAGAAAGGGCCTATCTGAGAGTCTCAAAGATGAGTTGGCCAGAGTTGGTGTACTCAAAAGACTTAAGGGTCTTGTTCAGTTAGCAATTCAGATTGATCAATATATTCGTGAAGGAGCTCAGTAGAAACGGATTAAGGGTCCCTGCCATAGCTTTACTGGTCTGGCTCCTCCTAGTTCACCCTCTCAGATTGGGGAATTGGAGAACGGTCCAGAGGAAATATAGTTAGGTTTGGTTAGGACCCACCTCTCTGAAAAAGAGTGTCTGAAACATTGTGAGTCATGACACTAATTCTTGTTTTTACTGGGGAGTAACAGGGTAGTTTTTAGGATCTTATCCTGTCTGCCCACGTACCTGAAATCTCTCCTAGTGATCCTGCTAAACGGTGAAGGGGAGTACATGACTTTGAGTATGCCATGGCCCATAACCTGAAATCTTAACTTGTGATCCACCTAAGATGGTGAAGAGGCGTGCCTAAGTTTGTTTTTTGACACCTGAACCTGAAATCTTTCTTTGTGATCCAGTTAATATGGTGAAAGGGAGTGCATATTTTGTTTGGTTATCTAACCAGAAATCTTTCCTTGTGATCCAGCTGGTATGGGAAATGCCTCAGTTGATTGTATCATGTATGCTAACATTTTATCTCTCTCTGTGATCAAGTTTTTAATGGTGAAAGAGAGTGCATAAATTTGGTGGAGTAACCTGTATCTTTCTGCGTGATCCAGCTACTATGGTGAAGGAGAGTACTTTATTTGTTATGCTTTGTGTTTGTTTTCTGTTGTTTCAGTAACCTGTTTTCTCCTAGTGATCCAGCAAAAGAAAAATTGGCGAAGGGGAGTGTCTTATTTGATTGTCTGTCTCTTGTTATTTTTTCAGTTGGGCCTCTCTCTGTAGTTACTTTGAGAGGTCGAATCCGAGGACATCCGGAGGTTGTCCTTAAAGTGGACTTGAACTTTTGCATAGGTCAGAAGGAAAACATAGATAAATACACCCTGTATGTATTTAGAGAGTTTAGTCTGTCTAATTCCCCCTCATTTGTGTCTAATCACTAGTTTTTTTTGATCTCTTCATCTCTCTTCTGTGTCACATGACTGCCATGGCAGAGATGGCAGATAAGCTCATTTGAAAACTCGGATGTTCAGGGTTGTACCATAACAATTGCTTGTTAAACTCAACTTTCCTCTCTCCAGCGCTGGCTACTGTAAGGACGGCGAGGTTAATGATCGCTTGTTACCCTCCAGCCGCGGAGTCCCATGCTGCTCCTCTCACTTCTCCAAGATGGCGGAGGAACACCTACCCGACGGACTTCTGGGTTCGGTGCCTTCCCTCAGTTGCAAGGCATATCTCAGTTATCTCAGTTGAACCAGAGGATGATGAAAAACCCCTTCAAGGCTTGGACCAATTAGCCCTAAAGGGAGAAAAAAAATCCTTCTCGATCAATTGACAGATGGCAGTCAGATAAAATCCCTGGATCAACACCGCCAGGAATTACCTAGTAATTATAGCCATGGATGTCTTTCATTGCAAGGAAAGCTTCTAAGCGCTCCTTAAATGCAGATATAGAATTTCCCATAACTACTTCTTGTGGTAATACTCACTCCGTTCTTCCAATGAACTTCGCCTAACTGCCCCCCGCATCACCCAGTCCCATGCACGCCTCCAGGACTTCTCAAGAGCTCCTCCAACACTATGGAACTCCCTACCTCCACCTATTAAGGCAGCCCCCTCCTTCAACATCTTCAAGAAGGCCCTCAAAACTCCTCTTTTCACTCTGGCCTACCACCCCTCACTAGTGCTCTAAACCCACAGCTGAACTCTGGTCCCCTACCATTCGTGTCCTTACCTCTCCCTCTAGATTGTAAGCCTTTGGGCTTGGTCCTCCTCCTTTTGTGTCCTACCTGATCATGCGCCTCCATTACTGTGACCCCATGCTATGCATCTGAGTGAACCTAACTTGCCTAATCTCCATGCTCCCATCCAGTGACTGACTAAGCATTACCTTTCACTCATACTGTGCTGCGTGATCTGGTCTTTCTTATATTCAGGTATTGTCATTTTGCTGTATGTCACCCCTAAATATTGTCTGCAACCTAAACTAATGTTCAGCGCTGCGTAATATGTTGGCTCTTTATAAATACAATAAATAAATAATACATACAGCATTTGAAATATTCTTACTATAAAGAACTGTTTTCTAAATAAATAGCAACCATGTTTTTCCATGTGCAGATCATGCCCCCTAGTCCTTTCCACAAGGCTAGGGACCAAAAAAAAAATCTGTAACGATTGTGGAACTTTCTCCGTGATCAGCGCACAACGTGTGCGCTGATACGGCGGAAATCCTCCACAATCGTATAAGTGCAGGAACCCAGCAAGAGGTGCTACGCACCCGTAGAGGGAAAATTCCTGTCGGCAGATGGCGCTGGGGAGTGCAGAGGAACCAATCCTCTGTACCTCCACAAATGCCAGACAGGAATTGTACGAAGCGCAGAACGCAATCGCAAGAGAAGCGATTGCGAATGAGAACGAGCAAAGGGACAGGTTGTATGTGTGTGCGCCAATCTAGTCGCCACCCCGCGACAGCGCACACACAACAGCAGATACGAAACAGAAATGCAACCGCAAGAAAGGCGATTGCCAGAAGTGACACAAGGCAGATCAGAACAGAATACGAGGATAGCAAAGGCACAGCAAATCATACAACGAGATGGTAAAGAAAACAACAAACGCTAACTGAACGCAAACACCGCACTCATTCGCAACAGTGCACGCGTTCGTGCGCGGCCCCCGCGTGATAAGCACAACAGGGACAAGCATGCCTAACTAACCACCGACAGACAAACATAAAACAGAGGACGCGAGCTCTTGCTTAACGGTTACCTCACCGAGCCTCAGACAAGACAGACACACAAAAACAGGAACAAGCGAGAGACAGGATCCACAGCACAAGCTGCAAAACTGACAGAAGCTCTTCTTTCCAGAGTCCTGCAGCATGCAAACCTAAACAATGGTCAAAAAGCTGCCTGCCTGCACAGGCAGCTGAGCAGATCATTACAAAATCCTTGTGGTTCGTGTTCTCCATGACAAAGAGACACATAGGAGAACGTAACAAAAAACAAAACAAAACAGGAGGTCTATTTTCATATTAATTATCCTGATTTCAAAGTCAGAAATGCTCTTCACTTTACAGAGAAGAAAAAAAAAATTCTACATTGATTCCACTTGCTAGCAGTAAAGTTGATGCCATCTCTGATAAATTTAAGAATGGGGGAAACATTGCCCATATAATTTATTAAAACATATTGTACAAAAGGTATGTACAGTGAAGTTTTTCTTTAAAGCAAAGCAAATCTGAAGCGGGGAACAAAATTATGATATAATAAATTGTATGTGTAGTACGGATAATGAATAGAACAATAGTAGCAAAAAAAAGAGTCTCATATTTTTATTTTCATTTATGTAGTTTTTTTTTTTTTTTATAACATTTCATCATTCTGTCATATTCCATTTTACAAACCACACTCTGTATTTTAAGCTATAAAACAGAGCAGAGCTAATGACCCTTTGAACTTACGTGCAATAAAACCTTATCGCAGACCATCTCTAACTGTTTCTTGGCTGTTCAAGTGCTTCAGAAAACAGGACTGTAATCGACCCAAGTTGGGTTTAAATAGCTCAGAGAAGCTTTTTTACATAGACAACTGAAGTTTTTGAACTCTTCCTGTACTGGAAAACAATATGAAACTCTTTCTTTGCTACTAATGTTCTATTTCTCAACTGTACTACACGTACACTTCATCTCATATGTTTATTTTTACTTCCGGTTTGCTTTAAATGAGTTACTCTATTTGATGAATGATAGCTTTAGAAACTTTTCATCTGGTTCTAACCAGTGACCAGTAGTGTTAACAAAGCTGAATAATTTTAATACACTGTGCCTTGCCTATCACAAAGACCAATGCTAATTAAAGATAAAATGATTGTGCAGATATTCCAGATGCTATTCTTGAAACTAATTGCTCTCTCATGGTGTTCCTCGGAGAGTCCAGCTCACAGAGGATTTATCAGAAGGGTATAAACACTCTTTTAAATGTCTGCAAATATCAAGAGCTGTCTCTACACTGTAGCATGGTGTTTATTGCATATAACAGTCACAATGCATTCTATTTTTGTTTTGTGGTCTATGTATTATAGCTGATGTTAGGGGTATTAGAGGAAACTGAAGAAGACTCTTTAATGTTTTTTTTTTTTTTTTTTTGCCAGAGTTCCTTGAAACCTTCAAGTTACCATATTTTTCGGACTATAAGACGCTCCTGACCATAGGATGCACCTAGGTTTAGAGGACAAAAAACAGGTGAAAAAACATATATACTACACCTGGTGCATCCATGGTGAAGGGGTATCTAGTGGATTATGTCCCCTTTGTACTTCATGCTCCCTTGTACCTCTTGTTTCTCCTTGTGTCCCCCTTTTGTCCTCCTGTGTCCTACACTATGCCCCTTTGTGTCCCCCTGTGTCCTCCTCTGCATGGGCACAGTACAGAGAGTTCCCGACATTGCGGCGGGTTGGAGATTTGTATTGGCAGGCGTTTAAGTCCGGAACTCCCTGCATTTGGACTATAAGACGCAGTGACTTTTTTTCCCCATTTTTGGGGCGAAAAAGTGAGTCTTATAGTGCAAAAAATACAGTGTATCAGTCTAAAAAAAAGAGAATTTCTGTGGTCTGGTATTTTACCTTCCTGCAAACTATGACACAAACAGTGTACAAAGCATGGATTGTGTCCATGCAGTAAACATGGTAATATCATAATATTATAACTAATGGAATAATTTCAATTGGATATGAGCTAGCAACAATCATGCATGGGATTGTCACACTACAAAACTTTAGAAATATGGGATTATGTCAAGATACAATTATATATATATATATATATATATATATATATACATACATATATATATACATACATACATATACATACACACACACACACATATATATATATATATATATATATATATATATATATATATATATATATATATATATTCCCCATGTCCTTTTATATTGAAAGCCTCACCGTATTTATTTTAAAAGGTGCATCACTTGGTTGTTGTGGTTATTATATTAAAGTGTAACTGTCGGGCATAAAATCAACAATCTATTCTTTATTTTTATCTGGTAAACAAGTAATAAGGATGCTAACCAGGCAATGCAAAAGTTAAATTCTCTATTACTTTTATTGTTGATAAATGATCATTCCCCAGTTTACCAGACTCTTATTTGGTACGTTGCCGCAAAAAGGAAGTTGCAAAGCATGCTGGGTTGTCTTTTTTTGCTTCTGTATAGTTCTGTTTAGTCTGTTTAGTTTGCTCTGTTTAGTCTGAGGGGAAAAAAAGAAGCAAAAAAAGACAACCCAGCATGCCCTGCAACTTCCTTTTTGCGGCAACGTACCAAATAAGAGTCAGGTAAACTGGGGAATGATCATTTATAAACAAGAAAAGTAATAGAGTTTTTAACTTTTGGATTACCTGGTTAGCATCCTTATTACTTGATTACCAGATAAAAATAAAGAATTGATTTTTGATTGTATGCCCGACAGTTACGCTTTAATGTTTAAAAATACTTCCTGTCTTGCACTTGTTCATGTCTTTACAGTTGTTTAGTTTAAAAGCAGAGTTTCCTCTCTTTTGCACATCATTGTGTATTTTTACATTGTACTATTTTATTTTGACTATTCATGTTTAATTTCAATACAAGTATATAAGATAAAAAGTAAACTTTATGGTGCTTCATGTATTTTTGTGTAAAAGCATGGTCGTGATAGCATGATAGTTAGAGTATATAAGTGTTGTAATGATAGCTAGGTTAACTATACTCATTTTTGTGAGCAATTTCTCCCTACACATTCATATAGAGATAAAATAATACACATGCATTACATACAAGTGGTATATAAAACAATGGCATGGAGTTGACAATGGCCTCAATTCACTAAGCTTATCTCCTGTCTTTAATAACGTTTCTAGAGTGGTCACCATGGCGATAAGGCATGTAGTATTCAGGAAACATTTTACCTCAGGCAAACCTAAAGTTAACTCTTCTGTCTTTAAGTTAACTCTCCAATCCTTAAAATAACTCCAGAGTTAAAGACAGGCTGTTAATTAAAGAGACACTGAAGCGGAAAAAAAATGATGATATTATGATTTGTATGTGCAGTACAGCTAAGAAATAAAACATTAAGATCAGATACATCAGTCTAATTGTTTCCAGTACAGGAAGAGTTGAGAAACTCCAGTTGTTATCTCTATACAAACAAGCCATTAAGCTCTCCGACTAAGTTAGTGGTGGAGAGGGCTGTTATCTGACTTTTATTATCTCAACTGTAAGTGAACTGTTTACTTTTCCTCTGCTAGAGGAGAGGTCATTGCTTCACAGACTGCTCTGAAAGACTCATTTTGAATGCTGAGTGTTGTGTAATCTGCACATATTATAGAATGATGCAATGTTAGAAAAAACACTATATACCTGAAAATAAAAGTATGAGAATATTTTCTTTGCTGCTAATCTTTTAGTAATTATTCATAGTACACAACCAATTCACGATATCATTTTTTTTTCGCTTCAGCGTCTCTTTAACTGCGTGTGAAAATAACTACAGAGAAGGTAAATTAACTACAGAGGAGGTAAATTAACTACAGAGAAGGTAACATAAGGAATGAAGAGATAAGATAACTCTCTCACTGTGTGGTGGTAAGTTTTCTCTTGCCTTATTATCTCCAGCATGATCTAAGTGAATTGAGGCCAATGTGTTTTTTTTTGTAAGTTTAAGGGGTGGTAAGTACTTTAAAGAGAACCTGAACTGAAAATAAACAGTCAAAATAACCATACACAGGTCATACTTACCTCCTGTGTAGTCTACTCATCAATCTCTATCTCCTCTCCTGCGTCCTATTTGTCCACTGTGATCGATGGAATTCTCTGTCCCCCATTTTAAAAATGACCATTACCCCATAACAGCTTCCTGGTCAGCAGACTGTTACACTGTAATATCACCCATATCCATAGGGAAACATGGACATTACTTTGCACATTCAGTTGTAACTGACAGCTGCTGATATACTGTAGCAACTGGTATATTTCAGTTCTGACAAAATATTGTTTTCTGTATGTGTATGCAATTTTACATTTTTACAATATTTTTGCAGTGAAGAGGATGGATGCCATAAAACTGTTTGTGCTAAGCACTTGCAACATGCTGCAGATCCTCGGTTGTAGCTGACAGTTGGTATATGCAAACGTGAAAGAGGCCTTGATACCATGCTACAACCTATGTGCGTATTGGAGTACCGTATATACTCGCATATAAGCCGACCCCCATATAAGCCGACCCCCAACATTTACCTCAGAAACTAGGAAAAAAGGATTGACTCGCATATAGGCCGAGGGTAAGAAATGCAGAGGCTCCCGAGGCTTCCCCTCCCACCACTAATAACCCTCATATGAAATGAAACAAAAATCACCCCTATATTGAACAGATGCAGTAGCCTGCAGCATTTAACTGGTAATTATTATAACAAACAGAACATTTGTAAATAGCCTTTCTCACATAGGACCCAAAGTGCATAAGCTTGTCTCAGAAAGGTAGTCAACAAATAAGAATGCAGCACAAAGTGGAAACAAAAATGTGCATATATGCATGACCGTTAACTACAAAGTGCCAGTGCTGCAAGCCAAGTTACATCAGCTAACACCAGCAGTGGAAGGGTTGCATCCAGGGGGTAGGCAACATATTACTGTGCAGCACCAGGTGGAAGCAAAAATGTGCATTATTATTATTATTTATTGTATTTATATAGCGCCAACATATTACGCAGCGCTGCACAATAGATAAAAGGGTTAACATACAAGGTAGGACATACAGGAAACTCACAACAAAACAAGATCATGCAAATGATTTGATAATACAGTGTCATAATTCAAAATAGAGCCTGTTCTAGTCCACAAGAGGGGTGATTGTCAGTAAAATTGCATAATCAAGCTGGAAACACTAAGGGAGATGGCCCTGCCAGAGGCTTACAATCTAAAGGGTGGGGGTGGAGACAATAGGTGCATCTGTTGAGAGGGTGTCTAACAGAACATATTATGGTGCTGGTGTAGGGGGGTATGTGAGCATGAAAGGGTGAGTCTTGAGATCTTGTGAGAAGGTATTAAGTGGGGGCGAGACTGGTGGCTGGAGGTAGCGATTTCCAGAGAGCAGCTTATTGCGGGTGGACCTGGCATTCCAGAGGCCACAGGAAACACGGAGCGAATGCCTAGGGGTAGGATGGATCGGAATAAGGTTATGCCAAGGGGGTGTGTGGGTAGAGTTTGGGGGGGGGGGGGGGGGGAAGGGAGGTGCATGGGGGTTGAGGGCCAAAAGGGAGTCTAAGGGCAGAAGGGGAGAGGGTGCGGGGAAACAGAAGGGGGACAAGGAGTAGAAGGAGGTGGAGGTAGAGCATGTGGTGATGGGGGAGAGCGAGATGGGGAGGGAGATGGCTAGGAAATGGTGGAGGGGTAAGGGAGTGAACAGGAGGGGACATTTTGTACTGATGGGATAAGGTAGGATGGGGTGTGGAGAGTGGAAGCATAGACAGGGGGACAGCAGTTAGACCAAAATGAGGTAAATGTCACCAATGATGTGGCTGAAGGGGTTCAGCAAAGTTGCATCAGTAATCAATCTGGTAAGGAGTAGTCCACAGGAGATCAGCAGTGAAGTTGGCAGAACATCAATGATGGCAAAAAAAAAATCCAGCTGTGTGTGATTGGTAGATGGGGTGTCTGGATGGTAATGAAGTAGCTTGTCTGGAGGTAGGCGATGGATCAGTTGGTGGGGAGTTCAGCAGTGAAGCAGCCAGTGAAGATCAGCAGTAGTGTGGTTAGTGAGGCACGGTGAAACCATCAGCAGTTTGGTAAGCGGGTGTGCAGTGCTTAAATTTAGCTGGCTGTATGTTTAGGTGGTGTATGTTCAATATGGTATTTGAGGTCTTTCAATGCAGGGTGTAGAAAATCAGCAGCCCAGAATTTTGTGCTAGTTCACTTCTGTTCCCTTCTGGCTCAATTCTGGTATAATTCGGTTTGTCTAAAGTACCCTTAAAATTAATACCCTTTAAATGTATACGCTTAAATGTATACACTGCTGACCAAGGTCATGCTGACTATATGATCTGCTAATATATCCCTGACTAGATTGATGCTAACAAGCAGACTGATTGCAGCTGTGAATATACTAGACACTAGCCACACAGGGGCAGGGCCAGTCTAAAGATATGCAAATTGTGGCTAATGAAATGAAATAGGCAAATGGTAACACAGGAAGAAGCCCCAATTATTAACACTTATAATTAAGCAGATTGATGCAGAATTTAGAATTTAAGCATACAGCCAGGAAAATGAAACAGTTGCATACCATAAAAGCAGATATGCATATATGCATATTACGCAGAAAGCCCCAATGCTGCAAGCTAGATCAGCTAAAACCAGCTGTGTACATCAACAGTGAAAGGGTTACATCCAAGGAATAGTCCATATTACTATGCAGCACCAAGTGGAAGCAAAAATGTGCATATATATGCATATTACTTACAAAGTCCCAATGCTGCAAGCCAAGCTGAATCAGAGCATAACAGCAGTGAAAGGGTTACACTGGAGATGCAGAGATATGCTGGCTAGTGTAAACATTCCTGGCCAGTGGGAGGCAGAAGTGATAAATGAAGAGGGGGAGGAGGTGTCCTTACCCAGCAGAGTAGCTGTTATCTGCACAGTGTCCCTGTATATTATCTTCTACAGGCAGACAGTTGGGAGAGAGAACTCAGCGCTGATCAGGCAGAGGCAGGAACGCAGATCTCGGATGCCTTCTGCCATTTCAAATGACGCGCTGGAGGAGCTGTGCCTGTCAGTTTTCTCATTGGCTGGCTGTCTGAGCAGGCAGGGTAAATAGCCAATAAGATCACAAGCTGCAGACACAGCAGGAAGCACGAGATTACGTGCTCAGAGAAGCGCTCCTGCTGTGATCTGGCCATCCATCTCTCCTGCTCTGCTCTCCCCCCAGGGCATGTGACGGCTACTGCTCTTCTCTCTGAGAACATCCGATCGCTCCTGGCATTCTCTCCCCACGGGCATCCGATGATCAGGTCAGATCAGCAAGTTGGTGACTCGCATATAGGCCGAGGGGGTGACTTTTCAGCACGGTTTTTGTGCTGAAAAATTCGGCCTATATGCGAGTATATACGGTATGTCTTGTTGGTAGATAAGAAAATGACTCCATAATTAGGGACGCTTATTCAGATTTTGCAGAATTGAAATTCCTGCATTTTCAATCGGAAACCGTGTTTCCGCAGAAATACCACATTTCCGCAACTCTGTGATTTTAACCCATTACAGAATTTGAAGCATTGGACCAATTGGAGAATGCAGAGTCAACTTGGAAATATTTGGCCAATCAGAGAATGCAAAAAATGCCTAGAAAAAAGACTCCTTGGAAAACGGAAAATGAAAACTGTATTTCTGTGGAAATATTGGATTATTATTTTTGGCCTAATCATAGAAGAATGCAGAGTCAACTCAGAAGTATTTGGCCAATCAGAGGGTGCAAAACATGGCCAAAAAAAAGACTCCTCTGAAATCGGAAAATGGAGATCAGAAATAGGGAATAGCTGATGTTGTATTTTTTCAGCAGTATTTTGATGCATATTATAAGCAAGAGAAAGCAATATTCAAATGTAACTTTAATAAGTGAGATACATAGAACTTGTAAAAAGATAAAAAGGGGAAATCGAGAGCCTACTATAGTTAAATATGTAATGAGCTGTATTGGTAAAGAATATCCTATAGTGAAATAATATTCACAAGTGTGGGTTACCACTAAGTCAACTACTGTAAAGGCAGATGGGGAGATTATACCCAACACCACTTGGGTTAAGAAGTCGCTCTTTGTAGATGTGGCAGTAAGGTGAACACCCCCCACCAAAGGTGGACAAAAGCTGCAGATATTTGAAAAACAGTGGTGGTGGACTTACCTCCCAATCGATGACACAAATGGTCTGATTGAGGGAAACAAAAGGTTTATTGGAGGTCCACAACTACCACCCATTTTTAAATTGATTTTAGTGGATTTTATTTTTTTTGGCACCTCTGTTTTTTATATATCGGTGAAATAGGAAGATCATTTTATCTAACCCAATCTGTAATAACAATAGGGCCGATTTTCAGCTATCAAGTCTGGAAACTTATATAACATACACATTTCAGGGAACAATGAAGGGAGCATTCTGCTCACAAAACTATCAAAAACTCTAACAAAAACATCAGGAGGAGTTTACATGGTTCCCAATCATTTGTTGACCACTTTCCATCCTGGCTGGATAGTGTACAGGTTATGGGCTTTGCCTCTGACATAGAACAGGGTTCCAATCTCGTCTCTTCCTGTTCAGTAATTCAGCACCTATTCAGTATGGAGACCTTGGGCAAGACTTCCTAACACTGCTACTGCCTATAGAGTGCACCCTAGTGGCTAGTACTTTGAGTTTTCCAGGAGAAAAGCACAATATAAATGTTGTCCATCCTGTGTAACATTCACATCAGACTTCAGTATAATTTATAAATACATAAAACAAATATGCTTAGAACATGATACAAACCTTATAAAAGTCTGATTAATAGCTTAATTTGATTTTGAAATAATCATCTACAATGTCACTATCCCACATCAGGTACTCATCTGCCTTTACCCATCACAGACTGAATTTTGGGATCATGAATGATTTTTCAAAACGACTTCAGTTAGAATTGCCAGAAGTCAACTAAATTTGTCACTAGCTTATAACGAAAAAGATGAATGAGAAGAATGTGACGATGGTGACCTACTTCATTCTTACGGGAATTTCAGATGACCCTGAGTCTCAGGCCCTGACCTTCCTCCTGGTTCTTCTCATTTATCTCATCACTCTTGGTGGCAACATGACCATTGTTTTTTTGGTTTGCCTGGACTTTCATCTTCACACACCCATGTACTTCTTCCTGTGCAACCTATCTGTTCTCGACATTTCCTCCAGTACAGTTACACTGCATAAGAATCTAGTTATCCCTTTAACAGGAGATAATGCCGTGTCATTTATAAGCTGCATGGCACAGGTATCTGTGTTCTCGTGGTTATCTGGCAATGAACTGATGCTGCTCTCGGCCATGAGCTATGATCGGTATGTTGCCATTTGTAGACCTTTACATTATTCCACTGTCATGAATAGTAAAGTCTGTGTTGTTTTGGCCACATCCTGTTGGACCTTTAGTCTTCTACAGATTCTTCCTGCATTGATCATACTATCACAATTTTCTTGTTACGCTTCCAATATAATTGACCACTTCTTCTGTGACTTCGTACCACTGATGAAGCTGACTTGCAGCGATACCTCCATTTTGCAACTGCTGATCTTCACGGAAGGTGTTTTACTTTCCACCTTCACTCCTTTCCTCTTCACCTTCATCTCCTACATGTTCATCATTGCCACCATAATAAAAATCAAGTCCAATGTAGGCAGATCTAAAGCTTTCTACACGTGTTCCTCACACCTAACCATCGTTACCCTTCAGTACACTACTCTTGTTTGCCAGTACCTGACACCAAGTGGCACTTTCAAATCCAGCAAACTTTTAAGTTTGTTTAACACGGCTCTGATCCCTATGCTCAACCCCCTTATCTACAGCTTGAAAAATAAAGACGTGAAGTCAGCTCTACTGCGGAAGCTCAAATATTATAAGACTGTTTCCTGAAGACGGAGAAGGGCCTACATTTATAGAATCAACCTGGGATAATGTCTGTATTCTATGGAATTTTGCCTATTATTTAAATAGGAACTTTAACCAAGTATTGAACTTCATTCCAATCAGGGATGAGCAGAAACTACGCCAGTGCGAATTTTACGCATCGTATTTTGCATCTACGCATCGTAGTTTGTAGGTGAAGTTTCAAAACTATGCATACGAATTTACGCGTTGCGAAGTACCGATACGCGTAGCTTACGCCCACTATGCGTAGTTAACATGTGTATTGCGTAGTGAACTACACATGCGTTACTCGCATCTAATTTTCCGCGTGCGATTGTATGCTTACAAATTTACGCAGTGGAAAGGGGAATGTACGCATAGAAGAGTTCCCGGTATAAATAAGCATCCGCATACACTACACTTCGCACTACGCGTAATTGCGTATTATAACACGTAGTCTACGAAATGCATACGAAGCGAATATTTGATTTCGAAGCCGTAGTTTGGTGAAGCGTAATTGCGTAAAACTACACGTAGTTTTCTCCTTTCCCAGGAGAAATCTTTACCTTTTCTCTAATAGATCATCAGGGACGCCTGTATGGCTGATAATGTGGTGAAACCCCTCCCACAGTGTGATGTCATGACTGTTGCTTTTAAAGCGGTATAAAACTCTGACATAATATTCAATAAATACATGTTTTCCTACTTTTTATATGTCATACGGTTATCATATTTGCTTTTGTGCATAGGTATTATTATTCATTTAGAAATTACAAATTTCCAAAGTACACTTTTTTGCTCTGAGAGCTGACTTTGCATTTTATTCATAACTGTTTTTTTTTCATCTTGAAATATAAGCAGAAATACTTTCTGTCTGTGTGTCTTTCAGTCTGCATGCACCTTTGCGGTACTTTTCAATAAATGTATTTATAGCCATACAGTCTTTCATGTCTGCTTTCCGGAGGTAAGTCCACCGCTTCCTCCAAACTAATTTTAAAAGTTTTATCCATTTTTATCCTGCTGGCGCCTCTGTTCTCTTACTGCTGCAGTGTCAGAGAAGTGTTTGTTTACATTCCTCACTTGATACAATTCAACACAAGATAACATTATCTCCAGTTCGGAGGCATCCAGCTTTCCCGTCATTGCGCTTTTCTGTCCTGTGTTTAACCCTTTGAGTGCTGTTCTAGTAAAAAAAAATGCTGGTAGTATATAATGTGCTGTAAATAATGTTTTGCTGTGTTTCATTCTGCTTTAACATGGCAGTAAATCTTTTGAAGTTGTAGTAAAGTTATATTTTTGCTATAAACAGACTTATGAACCAATAAAAAGAGGAGAGCTCTGGGTGTCTTTTACTCTAGGCCATATACTGTAACTTTGTAATGGTTTTCTAAAAAGCGCAAGTGCAGCCTGAAAGTGAACCATACAAAACATGTTTGTGCGTTGAACATAAGCTGTATGCTATTTAGATGTTTTTACTTAGATGGAGCAACACTTTAATGCTTTTTAAATAATTCTTCCATTTAAATCTGTCATCCCAGTATACGCAAGATTCTAGTTGAGGAATCTGACATTTTTTAAATACATCTCTGACAGCTAATGAAATTAAATGGGCCTACAAGTGTCTTGTTTACTTTACATTTTGCTTATGCAATTACCGGTAGTGATGGAGGAATATCAACATTTTGTGTGAATTTACCGTGAAAAATTGTGAACCGACCGTTTGTGGTGAACTCCATAGACTTTAACCTCCCTAGCGTTCTGGACGAGCTAGGCTCGTCCAGAGACGCCGGGGGTCACCGCTCAGGCCCCGCTGGGCCGATTTGAATAATTTTTTATTAAAACACGCAGCAAGCACTTTGCTTGCTACGTGTTGTGTCCGATCGCCACCGCCCGCCGCAGATCCGCCGCTAACCGCCGCGATGCAGGGCCCCCCCAGGCGAGACCCCGTGCGCTGCCTGGCCAATCAGTGCTAGGCAGCGCTGAGGGGTGGATCGGGTCTCCCTGTGATGTCACGGGGTCGCCGACGCCGATGACGTCACGAAGTGCATCGTCATGGCGACGGGGGAAGCCCTCCTGGAAATCCCGTTCAGAACGGGATTTCCGGATGGGTGATTGCGCCGGCGGGGATTGGAGGGGTGGGAGGGACGCCGCAGGGAGGGGGGAATCATGTAGCTAGCGCTAGGCTAGCTACATGATATATTTAAATTTTTTTTTGCAAAAAACGTTCCCGTGGCCGCGGGAATCAGAACGCCAGGCAGGTTAATAGGCAGGCGAAGGTCTAAAACTTTCAGGGTGTCTCTGCAGCCTCAATTTCTTTACAAAAAGGTGTAAAAAGTGTGCCAAAACCTGGACAGTGGCATGGCAGAGAAGGATCAAGTGTGAAATAGTCGCCAAAAAATACGTATTTTGCACAAACGCTTTTTAAATGGTTATTTTTAAAGAGATGTTAATTTCTGACGACTTTAGCGGTTAATAGCAAAGCCCCCCATACAAGCAAGAATCCCCAGATTTTTGGGGTATGGAAAGGAGAAGAGTGGATACAACAGGAAAAAATGTGTAAAAAAGACCTTAGAGTTTTAGAGAAAATCGATTTTAAAGTTGATGCACAGAGTGTGCGAAAACGGGGTAAACATACTTAAAGGGAACCAGAGACGAAGGGTAGTTGAAAAATGAAAAAAGGTTTTATACATACCTGGTGCTTCCTCCAGCCCCATAAGCCTGGATCGCTCCCACGCCGCCATCCTCCACTGCCTCTATTGCCGGCACCGGGCCCTGTCACTTCCGCTGGACGCGACCAGTTGTACGCATGCGCCAGGGCTCCCTCCGGCTTTGTACGCATGCGCCTGCGCAGTACGGAGGGAGTGCACTGCACTTGCGTCGACTGGCTCGACTGGCCGAAATTACAGGACCCGGTACCAGCAGACAGAGGCAGCGGAGGACGGCGGCGTGAGAGCGATCCAGGCTGATGGGGCTGGAGAAAGCCCCAGGTATGTATAAATTTAGTATCATCTTCTTCTCTGGGTCTCTTTAAAGTGGATCCGAGATAAACTTTTACTCATTGCATAATTGTGTTCCTTTCATATAGTTTATAGGGCATTCCTCAAGCCAAATACTTTTTTGTTTTGTTTTAATACTCTAATTCCCTATAAACTAAACAAGCCTCGCCCACAGCTCCTTTTGTGCCTTGGCACTGTAGCAAGGGCTTATGGGAGCTCAGTCTGGGCAGGAGGAGGAGGAGGAGGTTACTAGCCATTGATTTCCGAGGCAGAGGGGAGGAGGGAGGAGAATAGGGCACTGAATTTACACACAGGTGAGCTGATAGCATCTCTAGCCCTCAGCCTGTGTGTAATGTGATAAACAGAACATGGCTGCCCTCATTGTATCACAGGAATAAATAATCATAAACTGTTTAAGCTGTTTGCAGCTAGATTTGCTGTGTAAACTATCTAAACTTTAGATGTATAGACAAGTTACTTGTTATAGTTAGTTCTTCATCTCGGATTCGCTTTAAGTGGTTAATAGCAAAGCCCACGTACGTGCTAGAAACACGAAATTTTCAGGACAGTGAGAACAAGGTCAAAAATACCTTGTAGTTTTTGAGAAAATCGATGTTTAAGTTCGAGGAAAAAATATCTATATTTAAATGTGGTAAAAAGACAGATAATGTATTAACATGTATATAATGTATTTTTTTTCATATGTTCAGAGTGTGGAGATATGTTTTGACAAAAAGGCTCGCATTAAATGCAAACGGTGAACAGTGGAAGTTTGCCAGGAACTTTTTGGGCCATCACTAATTACTGGTTAGACTGTGGGTATAAGTGGGTATATTGCCACTGAGACTGCATTTGTGTTGCAGTTCCTTTTTTCCGCCTGGGGTTCCTAACTTCCTACCACTGGTGTTCATCGGGATTCCGGATATCCGGGTAACCCGAATATCCGAACTTTTTAACACTATCCGACCAGATTCGGATTCCGGATAACTGGGCTGAAATCCGCATAGCACTATGCGGATATTTGGTCGCATACCCGGATATCCCCGGATATCCGTCGGATATCCGAATCCAAATACTGTAACTAAGGAGATGACGTCATTGAGCCAGAATCAGAATCAGAAACTTTATTTCGCCAAGCACGACTGGGTCGTGCCCGGAATTGGGATTGGCACGTACAGGGTACTGATACACGGTATACAGTGTTTACAGATACAGGACAGGACAAGCAGTAGGAACAGAACATTATACAGAATACAGAACATTATATAACATTTATGCAGAGGGAGACAATTTGGCATAAATTACAATATAAAAAACAACCGAAAAGTACGCTTGAGCTGGAGCGCCGTCTATATGCAGAGTGCTTCAGTGCGTCATGGTATTGTGGGGTGGGGATGGGCATTCCCATAGAGAGAGTTCAGGAGGTTGACAGCCGAGGGAAAGAAGGGGTTCTTATGTCTTGAGGTCTTGGTGTAGATGGATCGGAACCGGAGCTTCCGGCTCGAGGGGAGCTGATTAAAGAAGCGGTAGCCTGGGTGTGAGGGGTCGTTGGCGATCTTTAATGTTCTGGTGTTCAGCCTGGAGTGGTAAAGGAGGTCCAGAGTGGGAAGGGATCTCCCGATGATCCTCTCCGCAGATTTGATGACCCTCTGCAGTTTAAGCTTGTCGCTGGCGGAGGAGCTGGCGTACCAGACCAGGATGGACGAGCATAGGACGGATTCGATCGTGGCTGAGTAGAAATTTGTCAGGAGTTTTTAGGCCATGCCGAACTTTTGGGCTTTCCTCTGTGTTGAGGCAGTGTTGGTGTTCCACCTTAGGTCATTGGAGATAGTTGTGCCCAGTAGGCGGACACTGGGGAATCTTTCCTCTTCCATGCCATCAATGTGGATTGGAGGCGGGGTAGAGGCGCGCCTCCTGAAATCAACGATCATCTCCATCGTTTTTGCTGTGTTTAGGACCAAACCGTTCTCTCTGCACCAGCAGCATATGCTTTCGACCTGGTGGCGGTACGCCTTCTCATCGTTTTTGGTGATGAGACCTACAATGGTCGTGTCGTTGGCAAATTTGATTACTTTTACCGAGTCTGACGAGGATTTGCAGTTGTTCGTATACAGAGAGAACAGAAACGGCGACAGGACACAGCCTTGTGGGGCCCCTGTGTTGGTGATCCTAGGTTGTGAGTAGATGGTGCTTAACCTGATGACCTGGGACCTGTTGGTGAGGAAGTCCGTGATCCACAGGCGTAGGGTGGGGTGGACTCCTAGCGCAGCGAGATTGT
Source organism: Hyperolius riggenbachi (assembly GCF_040937935.1). NCBI lineage: Eukaryota > Metazoa > Chordata > Amphibia > Anura > Hyperoliidae > Hyperolius > Hyperolius riggenbachi. Next base: position 29,415,369 of record NC_090653.1, on the reverse strand, counting down.
CTTGAAGTATTTTAGAGCTGATGGTATTGAATGCTGAGCTGAAGTCCAGTAGGAGGATCCTGGCGTAGGAGTCCGGCCTATCCAGGTGATCATAGACGTGCTCCAAGCAGATGTTGATGGCGTCATTTGTGGACCTGTTCGCTCTGTACGCGAACTAGTGCGGGTCCAGCAGTCCCTCTGTAGAGTGCTTAAGGAGGGGTAGCACCATGCTTTCAAAAGCTTTCATGATCACGGATGTAAGTGCCACGGGTCTAAAGTTGTTGAGGTCGAGGATGCCCTGCTTTTTGGGGACAGGGATAATGGCAGACCTCTTGAAGCACGCGGGAACTTTGCCTTCCTGGAGGGACCTTGTGCAGATGGAAGAGAGGGTGGAAGCGAGCTGACAAGCACAGGTTTTCAGGCAGGCTGGCGACACTCCGTGCGGGCCTGAGGCTTTCCTAGCATTTAGCCTTAGCAAGTGTTTCAGTACATCCGCCTCCCTCACTGATGGTGGGGGTGAGTAAGGGCCTAGGGCCACAGTGGCAGATTGTGCAGGTGACTGTGGGAGTCCTGCAGGTGTTGGCTGGCTCTCGAATCTGCAGTAGAAGTCACTGAGACTCTCGGCAAGCTCAGTGCTCGGTGTGGCATGCTGAGGGGGGGGCTTGTAGTTGGTGGCAGCCTTCAGCCCTTTCCACACGGCTCGTGAGTCGTTTGAGGAGAGGTTCTGTTCCAGCTTTTCTGCGTAGCACTTCTTTGCGGACCTCCGCTCTCTGTTCAGGTCGTTTCTTGCCTTTTTGTATTCCTCCTGGTTGCCGGACTTATGTGCAGCTTCCTTGCTACGTCGTAGTTGTCGTAGTCTTTTTGAGAACCATGGTTTATCGTTTGGATACAGTTTGAAGGTTTTAGTTGGGATACAGGAGTCCTCGCAGAAGCTAATGTATGAAGATACGTTGTCTGCCCACTCATCCAGGTTAGGCGATTCCAGAGCCTTTCAGTCTGTGCAGTCAAAGCAGGCCTGAAGTTGAAGTTTAGCCTCACTTGACCACACTTTGGAAGACTTAGTGACCGGTTTAGAGGTTTCCAGGTGCCTTTTAGAAGTAGGTACTAGGTGGATGATGCAGTGGTCAGATGAGCCTAGGGCTGCCCACGGTGTCGCTTTGTATGCATCTTTCAGGGCCGTGTAGCAGTGGTCAAGGGTGTTGGCACTCCTGGTGGGGCAGGTGATGTGCTGATGGAAGCGGGGCAGCTATTTGCGGAGGTTGGCCTTGTTAAAATCCCCCAAGATAATGAACAGCGAGTCCGGGAGGGCAGTCTCCCACTGCATGATGGTATCACTGAGATCACGCAGGGCAGCATTTACCTCTGCATCAGGAGGGATATACACACCCGCGCAGTGGCGTAGCTACAAACCTCTGGGCCCCGATGCGGAATCTGGATGTGGGCCCCCCCCCACGGCAACAACAGCCCCCCTCCCCCGGCAACACCCGACGCACACACATATCCAAATCCCTATAGCCAGCTATAGGTCCCCCCAGTATAGGTAGCCAGGCATAGGTAAGCCAGTATAGTTGCCCCCGGTATAGGTTAGCCAGGTAGGTGCCTCCAGCATAAGTAGCCAGTATAGTTGCCCCCAGTATAGGTTAGATAGGCAGGCACCGCCGGTATAGGTTAGATAGATAGGTGCCCCCAGTACAGGTTAGCTAGGTGGGTGCCTCTAATATAGGTAGCCAGAATAGTTGTCCCCAGCATAGGTTAGATAGGTAGGTGCCCCCAGTATAGGTTAGTTAGGTAGGTGCCTCCAATATAGGTAGCCAGTATAGTTGCCACCTGTATAGGCTAGCTAGGTGCCCCGAATACAGGTTAGACAAGTAAGTGCCCCCAGGTTAGATAGGTAGGTGCCCCCCAGTATAGGTTAGATGAGGTAGCTGCCCCCCAGTATAGGTTAGATGAGGTTGGTGCCCCCCAGTATAGGTTAGGTAGCTGCCCCCCAGGATAGATTAGGTAGCTTTCCCCCAGGATAGGTTAGATTAGGTAGCTGCCCCCAGGATAGGTTAGATTAGGTAGCTGCCCCCAGGATAGGTTAGAGTAGGTAGGTGCCCCCCAGGATAGGTTAGAGTAGGTAGCTGCCCCCCATTATAGATTAGGTAGCTGCCCCCCAGGATAGGTTAGATTAGGTAGCTGCCCCCCAGGATAGGTTAGATTAGGTAGCTGCCCCCCCCCCCAGATAGGTTAGGTGGGTAGCTGCCCCCCAGGATAGGTTAGGTAGGTAGCTGCCCCCCAGGATAGGTTAGGTAGGTAGCTGCCCCCCAGGATAGGTTAGGTAGGTAGCTGCCCCCCAGGACAGGTTAGGTAGGTAGCTGCCCCCCCAGGATAGGTTAGGTAGGTAGCTGCCCCCCAGGATAGATTAGGTAGCTGCCCCCCAGGATAGGTTAGATTAGGTAGCTGCCCCCCCAGGATAGGTAGGTAGCTGCCCCCCAGGATTAGGTAGGTAGGTAGGTAGGTCCCCCCCCCATAATGAAGTAGGGAGCCGCAGCTGCGGGGAGAGCAGCCCGACCTCTCCCTCCCTTCCTCTCCCCGGGCCCCCCCCTTCAAATGCAGAGTGCGCGGCGCACGGAAGCGCTGTAGGCAGAACTCACCTCCGTCCCTGCGCCGCTGGTCTCCTCTCCTCCCGCTCTGTATAGATGTTGTTACACACTGCTTCCTGTTTAGCCGGAAGCAGTGTGTAACAACATCTATACAGCGAGAGGAGATCAGCGGCGCTTGGAACGCAGGGACGGAGGTGAGTTTCAGCCTACAGCGCTTCTGTGCGCGTCACTCTGCATCTGAAGGGGGGGGGGCCCGGGGAGAGGAAGGGAGGGAGAGGTCGGGCTGCTCTCCCCGCAGCTGCGGCTCCCCCCTTCCCAATAGCGTGCACGGCGCACCGGCCGCACTCAGTCCTGGCCGCACTATAAAAAGACATGGGCCCCCCCGGGCCCCTCCCTCGCCTCTTCAGGAGCCAGGCCCAGTCGCGCATGCGACCGCTGCGACCTCTATTGCTACGCCCCTGCACCCGCGAGGATGTAGGAGGAGAACTCCCTGGGCGAGTAGGTTGGCCTGCAATTGATGAGGAGGAGTTCAAGTTCTGGTGTGCATTTCTTGGCCAGTACAGAGGTGTTTGAGCGCCAGGCGGAGCTGATGTAGAGGCAGATGCCGCCCCCTTTCTTTTTCCCAGAGAGGGTGCTGTCCCGGTCTGCTCGGATGAGGCTGAAGCCTGGGAGTTGGAGGGCACTCTCAGGGATGTCGTCATGGAGCCACGTTTCAGTAAAGCAAAAGACTGGGGTGTTGTGACCGGGTTCCCTCTTGTCGCTGAGGAGTCTCAGCTCATCTAGCTTGTTAGGGAGGGAGCGGACGTTAGCGAGGAGGACCGCAGGGATGGCTGACCGCAGACCCCTCCTCTTCAACCTCGCCCGGAGGCCTGATCGACAGCCTCTACGGCGCTGGCTACAAGGAGGCCAGGGCGCAGAAGCAGTGATTACTTGAACATGGCTCCAGACAGAGTTGTACAAGAGCTCATGCTCCGTGTGTGCCGCTGTGATATGTTCCCATTTGAGGAGCTGTGCCCTGGAGTAGGTGGTACGAGGGGGAGCATTTGGGGCATGGATGGTAAGCCGGCACAGTGCGACCGGAATGTGCAACAATACTAGTAATAGTACTAGTAATAGTACAATAACAGTCTATCAGCAGTATGACACAGATGTAAGATGCGAGTGCAATAACAGTCCATCAGCAGCAGTGTGACACAGATGTAAGGGGCATGTGCAATAACAGTCCATCCGCAGTGTGACACAGATGTAAGGGCATGTGCAATAGTATGTGCAATGCTGGGAGCCAATCAGAGGGCTCCCAGCAGAAGCCTTAGGCCCCTTTTACACTTAATCAGTTGGTGTGCATTGGTACGCGTTAGTGCGCGTTGGTACGCGTTTTTTCCATAGCAGTGCATTGGGAGGAAGATTTCAGTTAAAACGCGTTAAGTTTAAAAGAGGCCATAGGAAAACATGGGCTTTACTTTGAAAATCTGTTTTCTTTCCGTTTTAACTGAGAGCAACTGATTAAGTGTAAAAGGGCCCTTAGCAACCAATCACAGAGGGGGACTCTGGTCAGCCACCCCTATATATAAAGCTATATAAAGCAGCGGCCATTTTAGGGGAAATCGTCCTTGCTTTGTGACTGCACACTGAGAGACATTCGAGTGCTGTTTGGCTAAAGCAAGTGCTTTCTACTGTGTTAACCCAGTGGTTTTGCACATACAAAACACCTGTACTATACCACTCTTTAATTGTTGTTTAGCTAGCTTATTGTTTTTTGATTGTTTTGTGATTTTAGTTAGTGAGTGTGACAGTCTCTGGTGCTGCAGCAACTCTCTAGGTCCTGTCTGTGTCTGTGTGTGTGATGTTTGTGCACACAGGCCAGGCCTGTGCTATATTGCCTTAGCTACAGTATAGTTTAGGGCATAGGGATTACTGTGTTATTGTGTAGTTATTACTGCAGTGCTTAGTTGTTAGAGACTAGTACTGTATCTGTGTTAGCTACAGATCACTGCATTTCTGCTGCGCTGCTGATTGTCAGTGTGTGTGACAGATAGACCGTCCGTTAGTGTGCACACAGTCTTTTTCTTCTACTCAGTTGTCTGACCCCCCATGCTGATTCATCAAAGTCCAACACCAATTTCCATAAAGTGCGAGTACCCCTCATCCATCTGGTGACATCATCATCACACAAACTTGCACTATGTCTGCTGGCACTGGCACCCGGGGGAAGTGCATCAAGGGCAAGAAGAGAGGGAACATTGCTGGCACCATCACCACCAGCAGTTCTGCTGCACCAGTGTCCATTCCACCGCTATCCACTGGCCGTGGATGCACTGGGCGCCCAGCTGATAGGGGGAGTCACGCTGCACAGGTGTAGTGGCCATTTTTCAGCATGGTCTGCGCCGCAAATTGGAGGAGAAAGATGCCGAGCCTGTTATGCAGCTGATGGGAGATGAGCAGGCCACCACCAGCTCTACAACAGACACCTCCACCCCCACCACCACTCCTGTTCGCAGGAGCAGCAGCCGCCCAGCAGTGCATTGGGACTCGTCGGTGATCATGCGGGTCATCAACATCCCAGCAATTGTTTGAGGAGAGAGAGTATGATGCTGATAATAATGATGACGAGATTAAGGACTGTAACTACCAACCACAGGAGGCGGATGTTGGCTCTGAGTCTGAGGAGGAGGATGCATCCGTGGGTCTGGCATGGAGGATGAGCATCGATGACATTGACTGGAGCAGCAGTGGGCGTGGAATGCGGGACCTACAGCCTGCTGATTCATCTTCTGCCGCTACCACCAGCCACACCACTCAACCCCAGGCCCCAACCACTGCAGGGCCAACCACCGCAGGGAGAAAAAAAGCAGCAGCAGCCCAATCAGGGCGTAAGGGAAAATTCCAATCCCCAATATAGCATTTTTCTGATCTGCCCTCAGTAAGTTTGTGACTTGTAACGTGTGCCTGGTGAAGCTGAGCAGAGGTTGCAACCCCTCCAACTACGGCACCTCCAGCTTCATCAACCACCTGGCCAACAATCATCATCACGAGCATGAAGAATTCAAGAGACTGAAGGAAGCTGGAAGTGTTCCTCTGACCAAAAGCACCACCAGAACCCCCTTTACCAGTGCCACTCCTGCCGACACTGAGGACTGTTCAGGCAGCCAGTCCTCCTCAGTGGTCTCCTCTGCTCCCTCCTCCTCTTCCCGTGCAACCACAGAACGCCACCAGACCCTTTTGACCGAGTCCTTTGTGGTCAGGGCTCAGCCTCCCAGCAGCCGTCGCGTCCACCAGCTGAATGACCTGCTTGCACGTGCCATGTCCTCCCAGCTTCTCCCATACTCCTTTGTGCAGGAGGGGAGCGACATGCGTGCGCTCCTGCAGAGCACAGTGCCGGATTGGCCGATACCCAGCCGGCACTACTTTTCATGCACGGCCATCCCAGCACTGCACCGCTTCGTGATGGCCAACGTGGAACGTGGGCTGGATCATGCGGTGGGTGAGCGGGTCCATGTGACCATGGACTCCTGGAGCAGCAGGTTCGGGACAGGCCGCTATCTGTGCTTCACAGTGCACTGGGTCAGTTTGGTGGAAGGGGGTGAGGAGGGGACAGTAGCATCGGGCACAGCAGAAATCCAGTGGGTGGTGCCACCCCGCAGCAGGGTCAGGGGAAGTGCAGCAGGTTCCTCAGATCCGGTTCCACCCTCCGGCAAACCCGCCACCGCCAAACGCCCCCGCCTCAGCAGCAGTGTGAAGGCCCGCCACTGCCAAGCACTGCTGGAGATGGTCAGCCTGGGGAAGCACAGACTGATGGCAGACAACATCCTGGCCAAACTCCAACAGCAGGAGAGGAGTTGGCTGACCCCCAGAGGCCTCAGAGTTGGAGAAGTGGTGTCCGACAATGGGGCCAACCTGGTTGCTGCCATCCACTGGGGACACCTCACCCACATCCCCTGTCTGGCCCACGTCCTGAACCTGGTGGTGCAGAAATTTTTGAGCACCTACCAGGGGATGGAGCCACTTTTGAAAGCGGCTCGGAAAACGGTGGGTTAATTCCGCCGCTCGGGCGCTGCCTCGGCAGCCCTGGAAGCCGTGCAGCTGGAGCTGAACCCCCCACGGCACCGGCTCATTATTGATGTTGCAACACGATGGAACTCCACCCTGGCCATGTTAGAGTGTTTGGTTGAACAGAGGCAGGCTGTCAACCACTACCTGGCCAGATCCACCGCGGACGCCACCGTGTTCGGGACCAGCACCACCCACCTCCCAGGCATCATCCTGAATGCAGAGTGGGGAAAAATGCAGCTGGTGTGCTTGATACTGGCACCCTTTCTGGAGGCCACCAACATGGTCAGCCGGGACCGTGCGTCGCTTTGTGAGTGGGTGATCATGGTGTGCATGCTGGACAAGGCCCTCGATGCTGTGCTGGAAGTGGGAGAGGCAGCCTTAATCCAGCAGGAGCAGCAGCAGCTGTAATATTAAATACTTAATGCAGGAAGAAGTGAAGGCAAGGCTAAATACATTAAAAATAGACAAGGCACCTGGTCCAGATGGCATGCATCCTCGGGTCCTAATGCTGAATACACACAATGCGTTTTTGTGTTCGTTTTTGAGGTCGATTCACGTTGATTCGATTATTTCCAACATGCTCGATTCGGATTTCGATCGTTTTTGCCGTCGATTTGGCATCATTAACATGCAATCGACGGCAAAAACGATCGAAATCCGAATCAAGCATGTTGGAAATAATCGAATCGATGCGAATCGACCGCAAAAACGAACGCAAAAAACGCATTGTGTGTATTCAGCATAAGGGAATTAAGTTCAGTTATAGATAAACCCCTTTATCTTATCTTTTGTGACTCTCTTGCAACTGGCAGAGTCCCAGTGGATTGGCGTACAGCCCACGTTTTTCCATTATTTAAGAAGGGCAAAAAATCAGATCAAGGAAATTATAGACCTGTAAGCTTAACATCAGTTGTATGCAAACTATTTGAGGGGTTACTAAGAGATACTATACATGACTTCATAGTAGAAAATAATCTTATTTCTCAGCATAAACATGGGTTTACTAAAGACAGGTCCTGTTTGACTAACATGCTCAGCTTTTATGAGGTAGTAAACACTAATATGGATATTGGGAATGCTGTAGATGTGATATTCTTGGACTTTGCAAAGGCCTTCGACACTATTCCCCACAAAAGTCTGGTGCAAAAGTTGAGGATGCAAGGACTGGGGAAGAGTGCATGGATAGGGAACTGGCTAATGGACAGAAAACAAAGAGTTGTGGTCAATGGATCATACTCAAAATGGGAGACTGTTAGCAGTGGGGTCCCACAGGGGTCTGTACTGGGTCCAGTGCTTTTCAATTTATTTATTAATGACCTAGTAGATGCAGTAGTGAGCAATGTTGCTATTTTTGCAGATGATACAAAATTGTGCAAAATCATCAACTCTCAGGAAGATAGTGTCATATTGCAACAGGATCTGGATAAGATGGCTATATGGGCACATACATGGCAGATGAAATTCAATGTTGAAAAATGTAAAGTCATGCATTTTGGTCGTACCAATGGTCTAGCACCATACAAAATAAATGGGATACAGTTGGGGACATCAAACTTGGAGAAGGACTTAGGAGTACTCATCGACAACAAGTTAAATAATCGTACTCAATGCCAAGCCGCTGCAGCTAAAGCTGACAAAATTTTTGGATACATTAAAAGGGAAATAAAAACTTGAGATGCTAGCATATTATGTGGCAATAGCCCCTGTTTAACTCTCTAGTAAGGCCACATCTGGAATATGGAATTCAGTTCTGGGCACCACATTACAAAAAAGATATTGCAGTTTTAGAGCAGGTGCAGAGACGAGCAACAAAATTGATACGTGGGATGGAAGGTCTCGCTTACCAAGAAAGGTTAGATAAACTGGGTTTATTTAGTCTAGAGAAAAGACGCCTTAGAGGGGATCTATTTAACATGTATAAATACATCAGAGGGCAATATCATAGCTTGGCGGATGAGCTTTTTGTCCCCAGGCCTTCTCAAAGGACTAGAGGACATGATCTGCGCATAGAGGAAAAACGTTTTAGCCATTTATTTAGGAAAGGGTTCTTTACAGTAAGAGTGATTAAGATGTGGAATGGGTTGCCACAGGAAGTCGTTATGGCAAACTCTATACCTGCATTTAAAGGGGGCTTAGATGCTTTCCTTGCGTTGAAAGACATCCATGGCTACAATTACTAGGTAATGCCTAATGATGCTGATCCGGGGATTTTGTCTGGTTGCCATCTGGAGTCGGGAAGGAATTTTTCCCTTTTGGGGCTAATTGGACCATGCCTTGTAAGGGGTTTTTCGCCTTCCTCTGGATCAAAAGGGATATGCGAGGGAGTAGGCTGGTCTTTGTTCTCTGATTGAACTCGATGGACGTATGTCTTTTTTTAACCAAAATAAGTATGTAACTATGTAACTATGCTTTAACTGTGCTGTGGTACCAACACTAGGTGCCATGGCGAACTACTGTATGTAAACACAATTGCTGTGTAATTTTTTTGGAGGTGTCTGTGCTGTCCGAGTTGTGGGGAGGCCCCAACTGCGGCAGTATGACCGCTTCCTGGAACCTCTCCTATTGTTTTAACTGTGCCGTGGTACCAACACTAGTTGGTACCAACACAGCTTCTTGCCTTTTTTTACTTACACGGGGCTTCCTCCAGCCCCATAAGCATGGCTGTGTCCCTCGCGGGCCTCCTGCGATTTACCGTTCAGCCGCTGTCAACTCCCGGTACGTGGCTCAGTCGGACTCAGTCTGACAGAGTGACGTCAGCCGGAGCCTTCTGCACTTGCACAGAAGGTCCGCCGCTGACATCACTCAGCCGGTTACTGGGGCTCACCGTGGCTGAAAGGGACAGTGCAGGAGGATGGCGAGGGACACATCCATGCTTATGGGGCTGGGGGAAGCCCCAGGTATGTAAAAAAAAGAAGGAAGACTCATCTCTGAGTCCCTTTAAATGCAAATGCAAAAAAGGGAAATCACCAGGGTAAGCTATTAAGCTATAACGAATAGAAGACACTATTACTATGGAAATTCTGCACCACGTCACATTTTTATGACATAAGAGCTTAGTTCACCCATTGGTTAATTAGCCCCTCTAGCTTGTATTTAAAGCGCCCACTGACGCTAGGTCATTTACAGAGGCACTTGGCTCAGAACAAGACCTGCATTGGTAAGTCCCCCTTCTGATTGTTGTTGTTAGTTTATTTTTAGTTTCACTTTTGTACCCTGTTTCCTTATTTCCTTATATCCTCAGAATCAGAATCACTTTATTTTGCCAAGTGCGGCAGGGCCATACTCAGAATTATTTATGGTACACATGGCATAGACATAGTATGAGGACAGACACAACAGCACATACAAGTACCAATTTATACAGGTTGCAAAACTACAGTAGAGGTATAGATATGTCCTTCTCGTGTAACAGTCCCCAGGCATCAATTAGGACAATAGTGCTATTTCTGGTGATGGTAGGAATCCTTTGTGGTTCTCCTCAGAACCTTCCATAAACTGTCACTTCACCATCAAACCTCTCATGATATGGTCCATTTCTGTCTTCCCCTCCCCCTGTTTATTTATAACCTATATCCTGTCCCGTTACTATATACGTGGCTTAACCACGATTCCCACAGTCTGCACCTTACCCATTTAGCACCCTAGTTCTGGCTAATTTCAGGGATCCAACTATCTCTATTTTGTTCACTCATTCCCCTCAATGTATGTTGTACTTATAGCCTACTGTCTCTGACTCACAGCTATATATCCTCTTTCTCCGAATTAAGACATTCCCCAAAAGTAAGCCCTAGCAAGAATTTCTAGAATGCTGAAAATTTAAGCCCTACCTCGAAAGTAAGCCTTAGTGGCAGTAAGGGGAAAAAGTGTGGAGACTTGTGTTATTACTGGAGACCATAAACACAGGTTGCTGTACTTTTTTCCCATAGGCTGAAGCTTGGGGACGCAGGGGCATGGAGCTGGGATAAAGAAGTGGATGCAGGGAGATATCAGAGGGCACGGGGGACAGCAGAGGACACAGGAAGATAAGGGATAGAGGAGGACACGGGTATAGAGGGGAACACCAGGAGGACTCTAACAGTACAAGGGGGACATTGGTGCACACAACAGGGGAATCCAGCAGAGGAAGAGGCGGCACAGTGGGGAAGGCAGGAGGACACACCGCACAGGAACTTGTGTGTTCATAGAAATATAAGACATCCCCTGAAAATAAGCCCGAGTACCTCTTGCTGCAAAAATGAATATAAGACACTGTCTTATTTTAGGCAAAACACAGTACTTCATCCTTGTTGCCTGATGAAGCAGGGTCATTCCTGCGAAACGCATTGTATCAAACCCGGGAGTATGAAAATAAAAATTACCTTATTGATACTAGAGATGTCTCGAACCTCCGAATTTAGGTTCACGAACCTCGAACGTGAAGTTCCGCAAAAGTTCAGTTCACGCGAACTTTCGCGAACCACAACAGACTTCAATGGGGAGGCGAACTTTGAAAACTAAAAACACTAATGCTGGCCAGAAAAGTGATGGAAAAGATGTTTCAAGGGCTCTAACATCTGAGTTTTTGCATGGATGAGTGGGATAGATGCCAAAAGTCCCGGGGAAAAAAAATCTGGATTTGCCGCACAGCGGCGTTTTAAGGGCAGAAATCACATTGCATGCTAAATTGCAGGCCTAAAGTGCTTTCAAACATTTTACATGTGTATACAATAATTAGAGTACTGCTTCACACTGACACGCCAAACTCACTGTGTAATGCACCGCAAACAGCTTTCTGTGTTGTGACGGCCGTGCTGGGCTACTGCGCAACATGGCGAGATTGCTCTTCCTCACTCAGTGATATCAGGTAATGTCTGACTGCCTTATCAACTTTCCATGGTTCTTTCTCTACCATTGTTAAAGCTAACATCTATTTTTTTTTAATTACTTTTTCTGCTTGCTGTTCAGTACCTTCAACGAGAATCTTTTATGGAGGGCAAGTCTGCCATTGTGACCACAGGTAATGACCGGGGAATCAGGGTTCGATTCCGGTCCGGAGTGGGAGCCAAAAAAACGGCTACCACCACACATCCAAGTAAGGACCTATTTGCTGTATAAGTAATGTACCTGCCCTGACCGTGCTTTGCAGACCAGGCATCTGTGGTCAGATGGACCCTTGATCCAGCGCAAGACGAACCAAATCAAAATCGATCACAAGAACAAGATTAGCTCTCAAAAGAGCTGTTGAGGGGTGCTTTTTTAGCAATAAGAATCAGCAAGGAGCAAGCTAACAAGCCTACAAGAGCTTAACTAAGCATTCCCTATGTGAGTCTGCAGCAGCTCTCACTTCTCTAATTACTGCAGACACACAAGTGAGTAAAATGCCTGCAGGGGGGGAGGGGCTTCAGGAGGGAGGGAGTGTAGCCTGATTGGCTACAATGTGCCTGCTGACTGTGATGTACAGGGTCAAAGTTGACCCTAATGATGTAGTATAGGAGGCGGGTCAAACCGCCATAAAGTTTGCATTCATTCGCGAACGAGCGACGTTCGCGCGAATAACTTCGCGGTCGAACCGTTCAGGCCATCTCTAATTGATACAACATCAATACTGCCTCCTCTATTTTTAAATGTTTTGGCTATTTTTATCTTACTGGTGCCTCTGTTTACTAAAACAAAATGTCAATTATGCTCTAGTCCATAAGAGGAAAACAGGTCTAGTTGTGAAGTGGCTAAAGTTGCTTTTCTCAGTCTATACTGGATAGGAGGAGATGCCCCAATGTGAGCGTCAGAATACGACAATATTCGTGTTAGTGTTAGTAAGGAACAATCTTACCTCAATGTGGAAGTAAAAGAGCAAATTTATTGGACACCAGTAAATATGACACGTTTCTATGGTTTCACCCGCTTCTTCAGGTGAATAACACAGTGTCTCATCTTCCTGCAGCATGAGTGAGAAGCGCCCACTGAGACTTCTTCTATCTCATGCTGCAGGTAAGATTGAGGTAAGATTGTTCCTTACTAATACCAACATTCTTCTGACACTCACACTGGGGCGCCTCCTCCCACCCAGTATAGTCTGGTTACCCTCTTAGGGGTCACCCATGCAGCCAGTAATTATTTATTGGTTCCAGACTAGTGAACGTTTCAATTGGAGTGCAACCCAAGTCTAGAAGAGGACTTTCCATCCGAGCGGAGAAGGATTTCTCCATATATTCTTAACGGCGATTGCCTAATAGCAGCCTGTATTTGTAAGTAGTATTTGTTGTGGAATAATTTCCCCTTTTGTGAAAATACTATTACTGCACTGCTGGTCTGTTTCTCTGTTCTTTCTCTTTCCGGTTACTGGAGTTCCACCTTTATCTCGTCAGACCGGACCCTATACTATTTTCTCAGTGTGCATGGTGAGTAACAACTTTGAAAAAAAAACATTTTCTAATGCAATGACAAACATTAAAGCGGTATTGTCACCATAAAAATCAAATTTCAAAAGCAACTGGTCTGAGTGTATTAAGTAATAAAGATGCTAATCCTGCATTCGAAACTTGCAAAACTTTTTCTACTGTTATAGTTTGTAGTTATCACACAGTGCCAAACAGTGCCAAAGAGTTGAATGCTGGGAGTTCTTTTTATCTATAATACAGTGGGTTGCAAAAGTATTCGGGCCCCTTGAAGTTTTCCACATTTTGTCACATTACTGCCACAAACATGCATCAATTTTATTGGAATTCCATGTGAAAGACCAATACAAAGTGGTGTAGATGTGAGAAGTGGATCGAAAATCATACATCATTCCAAACATTTTTTACAAATAAATAACTGCAAAGTGGGGTGTGCGTAATTATTCGGCCCCCTGAGTCAATACTTTGTAGAACCACCTTTTGCTGCAATTACAGCTGCCAGTCTTTTAGGGTATGTCTCTACCAGCTTTGCACATCTAGAGACTGAAATCCTTGCCCATTCTTCTTTGCAAAACAGCTCCAGCTCAGTCAGATTAGATGGACAGGGTTTGTGAACAGCAGTTTTCAGATCTTGCCACATATTCTCGATTGGATTTAGGTCTGGACTTTGACTGGGCCATTCTAACACATAGATATGTTTTGTTTTAAACCATTCCATTGTTGCTCTGGCTTTATGTTTAGGGTCATTGTCCTGCTGGAAGGTGAACCTCCGCCCCAGTCTCAAGTCTTTTTCAGTCTGAGGTTTTCTTACAAGTTTGCCCTGTATTTGGCTCCATCCATCTTCCCATCAACTCTGACCAGCTTCCATGTCCCTGCTGAAGAGATGCACCCCCCGAGCTTGATGCTGCCACCACCATATTTGACAGTGGGGATGGTGTGTTCAGAGTGATGTGCAGTGTTAGTTTTTTGCCACACATAGCGTTTTGCATTTTGGCCAAAAAGTTCCATTTTGGTCTCATCTGACCAGAGCACCTTCTTCCACATGGTTGCTGTGTCCCCCACATGGCTTGTGCAAACGGGACTTCTTATGCTTTCTGTTAACAATGCCTTTCTTCTTGCCACTCTTCCATAAAGGCCAACATTGTACAGTGCATGACTAATAGTTGTCCTATGGACAGAGTCTCCCACCTGAGCTGTAGATCTCTGCAGCTCGTCCAGAGTCTCCATGGGCCTCTTGACTGCATTTCTGATCAGCGCTCTCCTTGTTCGGCCTGTGAGTTTAGGTGGATGGCCTTGTCTTGGTAGGTTTACAGTTGTGTCATACTCCTTCCATTTCTGAATGATCACTTGAACAGTGCTCCTTGGTATGTTCAAGGCTTTGGAAATATTTTTGTAGCCTAAGCCTGCTTTAAATTTCTCAATAACTTGATGCCTGACCTGTCTTGTGTGTTCTTTGGACTTCACAGTGTTGTTGCTCCCAATATTCTCTTAGACAACCTCTGAGGCCCTCAAAGAGCAGCTGTATTTGTACTGACATTAGATTACACACAGGTGCACTCTAGTCATTAGCACCCATCAGGCAATGTCTATAGGCAACTGACTGCACTCAGATCAAAGGGGGCCGAATAATTATGCACACACCACTTTGCAGTTATTTATTTGTAAAAAATGTTTGGAATCATGTATGATTTTTGTTCCACTTCTCATGTGTACACCACTTTGTGTTGGTCTTTCATGTGGAATTCCAATAAAATTGATTCATGTTTGTGGCAGTAATGTGACAAAATGTGGAAAACTTCAAGGGGGCCGAATACTTTTGCAACCCACTGTATATTCCTCTTCCATTTATTTCCCTGCCTAGCTGCTGCTCTGATTACTTGTGTTTACAAGCAAGGCTGAGGTGACTCAGTGATTGGATGTGTAAATAAAAAAAAGACAGTGCAGTTCCTAGTATACACCTCAGTGGGAGTGTCTGAAGTCTCTGGGAGGAGGGCAGCTAATGAATACACAATAAGCAAGGGAAGGGAGGGGGGAAAACAAGAGTCAGGGAGGATATGATGTCAGCATTAGCTTGGCAAGATGGCCACTGCCTAGAACAGGATTTTCTGTTTTTCCTTTATAAAATTCAGAGGAATCATTACGTGGATAGCACAATACATCTGTTATGTAAGTAGAAGTTGTATTTATCTACTTATATATGTGTTTTTTATTTCTAGGTTAGCATGGGTGTCGCTTGTTTTTTAAAGAGGCACTACTATAGTAGAATGCAGTAAATTATTCATCATACTCACTTTTAGGGTAATTTTCCTGGTTTAAGCCTCAGAAACACTTCCTACATCTATACATTGCTGTATATTGGTATGTAGCTCTACCCTCCCAGTGATGATTATCCTAGACTATCAAGCTATGCAGAATTCTCTTCCCAGAGACTAGAGATGTGGCGAACGGTTCCCGAACCGTTCGCCGGCGAACATCTCTAAATTCATGGGCCTCTTACTACTTCCGGGTCGCAATGACCCGGAGTAGTACGCCTGCGCTGCCCGGCGGAGCGCGTCCTAGATCGCGCTCCCGTTGCCGGGCACTCTCTGCGCATGTGCGTGACGTCATGAGTGACGTCACGCTCATGCGCAGAGAGCGCCCGTCAACAGGAGCGCGATCTAGGACGCGCTCCGCCGGGCAGCGCAGGCGTACTACTCCGGGTCATTGCGACCCGGAAGTAGTAAGAGGCCCAGAGAGGTTCGCCAGGCGAACTGTTCGGCCCAACTCTACCAGAGACCAGGCATTATTTTCACTGGCTTTCATGTACGGTAATTAAAGTGCCTCAGAGACGACAGACTGCCCAGCTCGGATACTTACCCGGGGTTTCCTCCCACCCCATAAACACGTCTTAGTCCCACGCCGTCCTCCCACGGTCTGCTGTTGAGCCACAGTGAGCTCCGTTACCGGGCTTAGTTATGTCATCCGTTTCTACTGCGCATGCGCGGGAGGTCCGCGCATGCGCAGTAGACCGTGACTGGCATCGACTGAACGGCAGACCACGGGAGGATGATGTGGGACTCAGACCTGTTTATGGGGCCGGTGGAAGCCCTGGGTAAGTATCAGAGCTGGACTGCTGCTGTCTCTAAATTCCTTTAGGTGTCAGGAAATTTGGGCACAGGGTAAAGCCGAAAACGGCTCACCCTGCTCCTGCAAAAGTTCCGACAGCGTTAATTACTATTCCCCATCCAGGCCTCCATGGACTCTGGGGAAAGATGTAATTATGCTGTTTTTGACAGCTTCCAAATTTCTGCACTATAGCCGTAATTCACATTGAGGCCTACGGCGACGCATGGTGTGACCAAATTTCCAGAGCCCTTTTTGCCTGTCTTGTTTTCATTGGGTTTGGAATTCTCAGATACGAATATTTCACATAGCTGCATTTGACAGGACATTTGACAGGATACACTTCAGAAAGGAAATCAGGGAGAGGAAAAATTTTACAACGGGCAAAAACTGACTAAGTAATCTATAAACGAATATTGTAAAAAATATAAGCAATTTTATTCATAAAGTTATTTTCACTACAGCTCTTGTTTAAAGTGTACTAGAAATGACATGTGACGTGATGAGATAGACGTGTATATATAGTGGCAAGCATACAGACACCTATGCTGTGCTCCTTTTCTTTTTTCCCTGCCTGAAAGAGTTAATATCCAGCTACGCCTTCCGACCGTTTTTCTCCAGTCTGGATCTAGTTATACCTCACTGATAACAAATTACAGCCATAAAACACTTTCCTAAGCAGATAACTGGGCTTCTGACTGCAAGCGATAGATAAAAAAGGTCAATAGTTCATGTGTTTTCCCTCTGAGACGGTTTAGACCAGGGGTAGGGAACCTATGGCTCGGGAGCCAGATGTGGCTCTTTTGATGGCTAAATCTGGCTCACAGACAAATCAGTAGGAGTTGATTCACTAAGCTACACTGCTCAAGCAGCGCAGCTTAGTGTGGCAGCTTAGTAGGAACGCTACTGCTGTAGCATGCACTACTAACTTACTCACACTCCCCTCAAAACTAACAGCTGCTCCAATTGTCCCACCCTGGACCCTGTCAGGTCCAGTGACTTTGTAAGACGAGATCCCTGTACTTTTATTGGCCCAATAGGCTGTCGCTTGACAGGCAGCCTATTGGGCCAAAGTTCAACCCCCAAGTCAGCTAGCTAATTGTACAAGCTGTTAGTCTGTATTTCTCCTGTCTGGCTCACGGGGGAAATTGCTGATGTTGTTGAAACCCAAGAGAAGCTAAAGATGTGTCTGACACTTCCGCTGCCCGGCGGATCAACTGTGTACATGTCACCATGGCAACAGGGACAGCCTTCTGCTGCGCATGCGCACTGTCCCAGTTTGAAACATATTGTATGGCTCTCACAGAATTACATTTTAAAATATGTGGCGTTTATGGCTCTCAGCCAAAAAGGTTCCTGACCCCTGGTTTAGACACTGCAATTGTGCAGAGACAATATAACATTAAATCTACTTGTAAATGTTTATGCATAAAATAAAACCATGAGATGTCTAAAAAATGGTAATTTTTAGGAGTAGGAGGACAGATTCATTTGTTTATCTCACCAGTTTATTTTCACCTCGAGTTCCCTTTAAGCACATTCTATTATCTTAAAGGATAGCCGAGGTGACATCATAAGATAGACATGGGTATGTACAGTGCCTAGCACACAAAAAACTAGGCTGTGTTCCTTTTTTTCTTTCTCTGCCTGAAAGAGTTAAACATCAGGTATGTAAGTGGCAGTTCCTTTCTGAGTCAGGACTGGGTCAGACTACAGTGTGACGCTCACTGATAAGAAATTCCAACAATAAAACACTTTCCTAGCAGAAAATGGCTTCTGAAAGCAGGAAAGAGATAACAAGAGTCAATAGTTCATATTTCAATGAATGTGTCATTGAGCAAAAACAATAAAACAGTTAAAACTTAAAAAGTAGATTTAAACATAAAATAAAACTGTGGAATATTTTAAACAGTAATTTTTAGGAAAGGGAAGGGATACAATTGTTTATTTCATTAGTTTATTTTCAACTGGGTGTCCTTTAATCGATTGTGTTTTTGTGTAACACTAAGAATGCTACTAATTGACATAATAATGACTATTGGGGTTATAACAATGTTACATTACAAATAATTGCTCGCTCCTCAAAGCCGTTCTTTAGGGACCTCGGCTCACAGAGGAATTGTCAGGAGACTATAAAATCCTAGTCTGCAGCAACTGTATCTGTAAACATGTAAATCTGCCACCATGCCCTGGCAGGGACGTATTAATAGAATATCGCAACCGTAATGTATTAACTGTTTATATTTTGGTACATTTATTACCTGCTCACAATATGTGAACCTGATGATGAAATTCCAGCGTATTTATTTGTCTCTTTCTTCCAGGCCTTCAAGTTATGTACGTCTCGGAAAAAGCTATTGCCATTACATTTATGATCTAAAATGTCAACGTTTCTACATGATTCAATACATTTATATCTGGTTATGTACGGGCAGTATAGACAGGATTAGTGCTTACAGATGGGTTGTTAAGGCTACTTGCACACTGAGACGTTGCGTTAGGTGCTACGTTATGGTCGCATAACGTGCACCTAACGCAAGGCCTAGTGCTCTTCGCTGTGGATGTCAGAGTGAGCCGCGTTGTGCAGCTCACTCTGGCGTCCGTGATGCCGTGATGCGTACTCTTGGACACATGCGGCATCAAGTGGTCTCGCCGGCCAATCGCCGCACAGAGCGGCCGCACCAGGAAGTAAACACTGCGAATATTAATTAGCCATGTTAGCGAAAATGAAGAGGGGCGGAAAGAGTCTGGCACTATAGTTTATTGACAGCATGAAAAGCAGTGTAAAATTGTGTCCATAAACAACATATTGCTGACAACTGACATTAGTGAAAAAATGAAGACAAAGATATCTTGCTGGTGCTTAAAAGCTGTACCTGGATGGTGGGAGGTGGCAGGTGTGGGCGCCAATATGGTGCACGGCCTTACGACCGTTTCGCAGGGCAAAAACGCCTGGCTTCTTCTGAGGTTAGTGCACAAAGTGACTGGAACAGGAGCGGCGTTAAGTGCGCTTCGTATGCGCACTTCCGTTCCGCTGTAGGGATCCGCCCACTCCACAATGATAGGACTAAGCTAAGCTGCATTATGGAGATGAGGGGTGGGCGTGGCCAGCTCCGAGGACAGCGGGCGCGCGACTCAGCTATCCGAGGTCACGCCTCCCTTCTCCGTACAGCTAAGAGTTAGGTAGACGCTGTACGTACGCAAGCGTCATGTTGCCATGACAAGTGGGACCTCCCTGCCCAGTGTAAACAAAGTGGCAGGGAAGTTCCACTGATCGTAGGACAGCAGCCCAGTAAATCGGGCAAGTGACTGAAACGGCTAAAGACAGCAGTATTCACATGGCAGCTTAGAGACATGGAGGGATCCTCTCATGTCAGGGCTATATTAGCCCATAGGCTGGGGGCTGTATTAGCAGGCAGCTCAGGATCAAAGGGGAATGGTGGTAAAGGGTGTTCAGTGTTTAAATGTACGTGCCAAAAAGATGGTAGAGAGCTCCCAAAGGCCACCTAAGGGAGAGGTAGAAGATGGTTTATCTATTGGCAAATATGCTTATAGTAGAAAAAATGCAAAAAATGCAAAAAATAATACAATAGCAATAAGCAACTAGTAATTGAGTTTAATCATACAATCTTGATTGAAAAAGCCACCAAAGAGGAGGAAAAGTCGGCTCCGCTTTACGACAGCTATCCGATACAGCTACATACAAACCCCTCAAAGGAGACCCCACTGTGAGCTACCAGACCGCTTTGAGGTCACTCCTTCGTAGAGGGGTAGATAATGGATGTCAAACTCCTGCTTTAGCTACTAACATGCTACCTTCTTTTCCAGTGAAACCAGTGTGGTATTGTCTACCCAAGATTCACAAATCCGTGACCGATCCCCCAGGCCGACCCATTGTGTCGGGCATTGGATCGGTCACGGAGAGACTGTCCAGATATTTGGACCACATTCTCCGGCCACTCCTTACACACGTACCGTCACACCTTAGTGACACCATTGATGTTTTGGAGGGCATTGGGTCCTCATCGTGGTGCCCAGGAGACCTGTTGGTGACTATTGACGTCGCCAGTCTTTACAGTAGAATCCCACACCCTTCTTTCTTATTCTTTCACCCTCCTCTTTCTCACACACTCTCCTACCTCTCACCTTTTTCACGTACATTGATACACTGAACACCCTTTACCACCATTCCCCTTTGATCCTGAGCTGCCTGCTAATACAGCCCCCAGCCTATGGGCTAATATAGCCCTGACATGAGAGGATCCCTCCATGTCTCTAAGCTGCCATGTTAATACTGCTGTCTTTAGCTATTTCAGTCACTTGCCCGATTTACTGGGCTGCTGTCCTACGATCAGTGGAACTTCCCTGCCACTTTGTTTACACTGGGCAGGGAGGTCCCACTTGTCATGGCAACATGACGCTTGCGTACGTACAGCATCTATCTAACTCTTAGCTGTACGGAGAAGGGAGGCGTGACCTCGGATAGCTGAGTCGCGCGCCCGCTGTCCTCGGAGCTGGCCACGCCCACCCCTCGTCTCCCCAATGCAGCGTAGCTTAGTCCTATCATTGTGGAGTGGGCGGATCCCTACAGCGGAACGGAAGTGCGCATACGAAGCGCACTTAACGCCGCTCCTGTTCCAGTCACTTTGTGCACTAACCTCAGAAGAAGCCAGGCGTTTTTGCCCTGCGAAACGGTCATAAGGCCGTGCACCATATTGGCGCCCACACCTGCCACCTCCCACCATCCAGGTACAGCTTTCAAGCACCAGCAAGATATCTTTGTCTTCATTTTTTCACTAATGTCAGTTGTCAGCAATATGTTGTTTATGGACACAATTTTACACTGCTTTTCATGCTGTCAATAAACTATAGTGCCAGACTCTTTCCGCCCCTCTTCATTTTCGCTAACAGACTTTGTCTTTTGAGTCTTGAGCACATAGTTTCCTGGATGCTTCTCAACTTGACTGCAATATACAGCATCTACCGAGTGCCTGCCAGCTGGAAGCAGGAAATTTGGGCGCATGAGGCAGGTGGACAAAAAGGGCGCCGCCATTCACTCCCATAATAAATATCGTTTAATTGGCGCCCAACAGGAAAAAAGGGCGCCGGAGAAAAATAACGTTTTAAAAGCGGCGCCCGGAGACTTTTAAAGTTTTATAACTGTTTCTCATGATTACACATTATTTAATGATTTATAATTTTTTAAACATTATTTTTAAACGAAAAACAGTACAATATTTTTTAAAACATTACTTTTAAACGAAAATCCGTACAATATTTTTTTTTTTTTTTTTACATTTTTAAACGAAAAACCGCACCATATTTTTTTAAAACGTTATTAATGCTTATCACAGGGGGGTCTTAGGTTTAGGCACCACCAGGGGGGTCTTAGGTTTAGGCACCAACAGGGGGGTCTTAGGTTTAGGCACCAACAGGGGGGTCTTAGGTTTAGGCACCAACAGGGGGGTCTTAGGTTTAGGCACCAACAGGGGGGTCTTAGGGTTAGGCACCAACAGGGGGGTCTTAGGGTTAGGCACCAACAGGGGGGTCTTAGGGTTAGGCACCAACAGGGGGGTCTAGGGGTTAGGGATAGGTACAGGGAGGGTTCTGTGTGAGAGTAGGGTTAGGTATAGCTTTAGTAAAATTCTTATTAATGTTTTATAAAACGTTATTATAAATTTCAATTTTTAAACAGGGAAGATTAACGTTTTTAAAATTGCCGATTTTATACACATTATTTAATGATTTATAACTTTATAAAACATTATTTTTAAACAAAATATAACACAATTTTTTTTAAACGTTATTCATGATTATCTTTTAAAACCCTGCGCCCTTTTTTCCCGGCGCCCTTTTTTAACGTACGCCTGCCAGCTCTCCCATTCATCTATTAATTAGCCATGTGCCTGGCCGCTCTCCGCTCCTCCCCAACATGACTGAGCATGTGCAAACAGTCTAACGCGGCTTAAAGGGGAACTGAAGAGAGAGGTATATGGAGGCTGTCATGTTTATTTCCTTTTAGACAATACCAGTTGCCTGGCAGCCCTGCTGATCCTCTGCCTCTAATACTATTAGCCATAGCCCCTGCACATGCATGCAGCAGATCAGGTGTTTCAGTGGTTCAGACTTATAAGTCTGATCTGACAAGACTAGCTGCATGCTTGTTTCTGGTTTTAATCAGATACTACTGCAGAGAAATAGACCAACAGGGCTGCCAGGCAACTGGTATTGATTAAAAGGAAATAAACATGACAGTCTCCATATACCTCTCTCTTCAGTTCCCCTTTAAGCCGCTGTAATGCTATAGTATGCTGCACTTTCGGAAGAACTTGCAGTGTTACATGTAACGCAAAGTGGGCACTGTGAACAGCCCACTTGTGTTACATTACTGTGCGTTGGGGGAGCGTTACAGGCTGCACTAACGTGCGCCTGTAACGTCTCTGTGTGTAAGCAGCCGTATTGTTTGGGGATTACTTTTGCGTCTATACATTGTTAGTTTATTATACACTAAGTATTCAATAGCAGGCTGCAGACTGTATTTTGATATAAAGGACATGTATTGGGAAAAATAAAAATCTTTTTAATTTCATACATTAGGGCACACATTACCACTAGTACTAGGAGCACTTTAGTTCTTCCCACAGCTCTCTCTCTCTCTGCTTAACAGCTTCTGGACGGCGGTGATTGCAATCTTTGCCCTGTTTTGATGCTGTTATACCTGTCAGGGCGTAGATTTCACATCACCGCTGCTGTGTGTTCTAGGCAGTCTCGTTGCTCCCGCCAATCTCGTTGCTGTTTCCCCACCACAGCTCACTTTGTCGTCATTAGCTGCTGACCCTGTCATCAGTGTCAGCAACTCCCATTGGCTTACATTGATCACAGGGTCAGCAGCCAAGGAAAGCGGCTCCTGACCGGCTCACAGAGCTCTGCCGTCATAGAAACGGCAGAGTGGGTGGCCTGAGGCGACGGGTGTGTGGCGTGTACGACGGTAGCAGCGTTCCAGTGTGGCGATTTGTAGGAAGGAGTCCGTTTTTGGTGCCAGAGTACTCTGGTCCTTAAGGGGCCAGAGACCACTGGTACTGAGGGGGTTAAAGCGGACCTAAACTCTTGCATAGGAAAGAAGGAAAACGCAGAGAAATCCACCCTGTGTGTGTTTACAGAAAACAGCCTAATTACCCCTTATCTGCAAATTATCAGCAAGTGTAAATTAGGGCTGCCATCTCTGTCTAAACTGTGCTGATTGTGCTGAGGTTCTGTGCTAATATGTAAACATGGGAGGTTAACCCTTTCTGTGCTCCCAGGAAACCAGGAAGCAAACACTGCAGGATCTCTGTTGGAGTTCTATAAGCTGTAACAAAGAGATGTTTTTCTTGAAAGGTTTTTATGCTGTTGTGTAATTTTTAGAGCAGATAGGACGTTTTGAGTTTATATCCTCTTTAAAATCCTCATGCCAGTTCTGAAGTCTTCAAATACACATACTGATGGACTAAACCATTTCCTGCACAGGGAGGTTGCTATCAGCTTTTCACAGGATGATGGAAGAAGAAGAAATTAATTGGAGAAGGTGTAAGAGGAAGCCAGAAATTCTCTAATATCACTACCAGTCTCATGGAGTTGTGTTAACACCAGTCTTGACTGGCTGCTTGTTATGTTACAACATTTTTGACTAATACCAGAATTTTTAGCTTTCTGGGCTCCGGCCTCCATTTATATTGGGAGGGGAGAAGGGCTTCAATTTACTATGGGCTGTTTGTTAAAGCTCAGTAAAACACCAAATCAGTATTTTATACTTTTTTCCCCAAATTTACGAAGAGATCACTGACAAGTAAAACAGCGCTCACAGTGAGTTCAAGTGTGGCACAAATCCAAATGGAAAGGTCTCACCTAGTTCTGTAAGACTGCTATGGTGAGAAGGCAGCCAGTAATCACATTTGTCCCACTTGGGGCCGGGGACCAGACTCCATGCTCCGTAGTTGTTGTCCTGTTAGGGTGGTGAAACCAGATATTGTGTAGCTATGTGGTAGTGGAAGCAGCAGGTAGTGTATACCAAGAGTTCTTGTGTTGCACTGGCAGCAGGTTCATGCAGAGTACGTTAAACATAAAGTAAGAGCTGGAAATTAATGTTACTGGGTTTATTTGTATCGATAAACAACACGTTTTGCACGGGTTCATCCACGCTTCATCAGGATATTCTTGTACAATGCTGTCCTCTCCTTGGGAGATTCACCAGCCTAAAAGGACAACCAGTAAGAAGCATGGAGTCTGGTCCCGGGCCACAAGTTGGACAAATAGGATTACCGGCTGCCTTCTTACCATAGTAGCCCTACAGAACCAGGCGAGACCTGTCCATTTGGCTTTGAGCCACACTTGAACACACGGTTAGAGCTATTTTTCTTGTCATGGATCTGTTTCTAGTGGAAGTTTACAAGCTACACCAGTATTGCACACCCCACCTGATGGCTCCTAACCCAGGGGTCCACTGACCCTCAAACTCTTCCATACTGAAGTTAGAGGGGTGTTATAGGCCTGGCACATTAAACAAGCAGCTAAGATAAATTTGCCAAGATAAAGTAGGATTGGAAATAAAAAGAATCACTTTGGTGCAGTTATCTTATGTGGGGATTGCAGTAAACATTGGCCACAATTCACTAAGCTAATCACATGTCTTTAATAATGATTCTGTGCTGTTTTTAAAGGGGAACTGAAGAGAGCGGTATATAGAGGCTGCCATGTTTATTTCCTTTTAAGCAATACCAGTTGCCTGGCAGCCCTGCTGATCATCTGCCTCTAATACTATTAGCCATAGCCCCTGAACAAGCATGCAGCAGATCAGGTGTTTCAGACTTTAAAGTCAGATCTGACAAGACTAGCTGCATGCTTGTTTCTGGTGTTATTCAGATACTACTGCAGAGAAATACACCAGCAGGGCTGCCAGGCAACTGGTATTGATTAAAAGGAAATAAATATGGCAGTCTCCGTATACCTCTTACTTCAGTTCCCCTTTAATATGGGGAAAAAGCATTTTGTATTCACTAAACAATTCACCACAGCCAAACCTTAAAATAAGTACTCTCTCCTTAACCAGTTCACCCCCAAGGGTTTTTATCCTAACGGACCAGAGCAATTTTCAGTTGTCAGCGCTCCTCCCTTTTATTCCCTAATAACTTTATTACTACTTATCACAAGAAAATGATCTATACCTCGTTTTTTTCGCCACCAATTAGGCTTTCTGTGGATAGTACATTTTGCTAAGAATTATTTTATTCTAAATGCATTTTAATGAGAAAAACAGAAAAAAAAAGAAAAAAAATCATTATTTCTCAGTGTTCAGCCTTTATAGTTTTAAAATTAAACATTCTCCTGTGGATAAAACAAACACGTTTTATTTGCCCAGTGGTCCCGATAATTAAACCGTTTAGATTATGTCCCTACCACAATGTATGGCGACAGTATATTATTTTGAAATATAAGTGGTTATTTTTCTGTTTGTTCTGGCCATAATTACAAGCCCCTATGTAATAAATTAAAATTAATTTTCCCCCATAAAATATAGAATAAAAAAAGCTGAGTCCCTAAGGCAACTATTTTTTTTTTTTTTTAAGCTGATTTTTTTTTTTTACAAGTGTTTTTTTTGGGGGGGAGGGTTGGAAGTGTAATTTTATTAATGATGTGTATATACTTGAAAATGTATGTATTTTGTAAGTGTAATATACTTTTTGGCCACAAGATGGCGCTGGTGAACACTCATAGGACGTGTTCACTTTTTTTTTTTTTTTTACACACTTTATTAAACTGTTACATTTCCTGTTTATGTGAATGGACGTAGCCGCTGTTCGCGGTCACGTCCATTCACTCCAGGCACTGCGATTGGGTAGAGGACTGTTCAGTCCTCTTCCCCAATCGCCCAGCACGGGATCCCGACGGTAATGGCGGCGGTAGCGGCGGACACACGGCGGTAGCAGCGGCGGGAATGCGCGACGTATTAAAACGTCATGTTGCTGTTAATAGCGGTAAGCATGACGTTTTAATACGTTAGGATGGCGGTAAATGGTTAAAGGACAACTGTAAGCTGAAAAAAAAATCGAACTTACCTGGGGCTTCTACTTGACCCCCCCCCCCCCCCCCCGTAACCCCCTCCCCACTCCCCGCAGATGTCCTGTGCCCACGCCTGGACAAAGTGATCCTCTGGTCCCCGCCGCGGCTCACTTCCAGTTTTTACGACTTTAATGTAACTGGACTCTCCCAGCAACGTGAGCGGGAGTGAGGACGCATGTGATCAGGGCCACGCAGGCGTAGTGGCCCACAACATTAAAGTCGCAAGAAATGCACGTGAACCGTGGCAGGGACCGGAGGATCGTTTTGTCCCGCTACGCTCACAGGATGTCTGCAGGGGGTGGATAAAAGCCCCAGGTAAGTTGAACTCTTTTTTTTTTCAAGCTTACAGTTGTCCTTTAAGTTAAAGAGAGCTTTCTAAAGTTTAACTTTCAATCCTTAAAATCAGGACATCGTTCTAAAGTTAAAGAGAGGATGTTAATTCACAGAGAGGAATGCAAGTGTAAAATTGTGTAAAGAGTTATCACCTGGCCTGAGCTGTTGATAAGTGATGTATTACTACAGACTGCAATGTAAAGTGAAGCATTCTGAGCTGTCGGCTTTATTTTTTACTAGTTTATGTAGAAGGGGACTCTATATAGAGATAAATATAGACAGCAGGCACAGACTCACACACACACACACACACACACACACACACACACACACACACACACACACACACACACACACACACACACACACACACACACACACATATATACACACACACACACACAGTACACACACACACACACACACACACATATATACACACACACACACACAGTACACACACACACACACACACACACACACACACACACACACACACACACACACACACACACACACACACACACACACACACACTGTCAGGTATAGCAGTATTACTTCACCAGCGTAGAGTTCTGCGGCCGCCGCTTCCGCGTCTTTTTTTTAAAGGGGGCTTAGATGCTTTCCTTGCGTTGAAAGACATCCATGGCTACAATTACTAGGTAATGCCTAATGATGTTGATCCAGGGATTTTATGTGATTGCCATCTGGAGTCGGGAAGGAATTTTTCCCTTTTGGGGCTAATTGGACCATGCCTTGTAAGGGTTTTTTCGCCTTCCTCTGGATCAACAGGGATATGTGAGGGAGCAGGCTGGAGTTGTACTTTGTACTGGTTGAACTCGATGGACGTATGTCTTTTTTCAACCAAAATAACTATGTAATTATGTAACTATGTCTGACGTCACCCTGGCAGCGGCCGCATCCTCTCAGACATCTTGCACGGCCCCTGGCAGGACAGGTATCTCCTCTGCACATCAGATTAGGTCAGCACGCTCGCGGGCGGGGCGGCAGGACCTTTATAATCTGAGGAGACGGGTCAGCTGATCTTGCAGTCAGCTGACACCAACCTGCCAATCACACGCTGCTGATTGGTCCAGCCCCCTGGGCGGGCGGTTTGAATTTGCTTTCTGTATTTAAGCTGGGAGATGTCATTTGCTCATTGTCTGTTGTTGCGAATACTTCGTGTTAGCGCTCAGACCTTTGATAGCTGTAATCAGTAGTGAAAAACATACCAATTGTATTTATCTGTGTATGACTCTTTGCCTGCCTTGACTATTCTTTCTGCCTAGTGATTCTGTACCTCTGCCCATCTGATCTTGTTGCCGACTTTTGCTTGAACTTCACTCTGATTCTGCTTGTCGATTCTGTACCTTATCTGCCCGTCTGTTGCCTACCTGATCTGTCTGACTATTCTCTATCACCAGTGGGCCCTCGCCACTGGTGAGGTTACCGCTGTGGTTCTATCTGTAACCTCCATCGTCACTGGTGAGGTTACCGCTGAGAATCTATCAGAAACTTACTGTTTGCACCAATCACTACACTTTGAGCAATAAAGCTAGTGACTTTTGTTACGTCTTACACGCCATTTGCTTACTACATCTGTATTGTTGGTGATTCTGCAGATCACCATACAGTATAATCAGATATAGTATCTGTATTATTGGTGATACTGCAGATCACCACATAATCAGAAATCTGTTATCCTGCTGACACTAATTGTTACACAAACACACACAAACACACATAGAAATTTACACACAGAGACACAGAAACCCTACACAGGCTAGCTGTAATCATCCTCCCTGCGTGTGCTCCTCCCCTCCCCATATACTGCATGTGAGAATAACTACAGAGGTGGTAACTTAACCCTCCTGGCGGTATGAAAAATTCCACCAGGAGGCAGCACGGCAGTTTTTTTTTTTTTTTTTTTTTTAAATCATGTAGCGAACCCAGGGCTCGCTACATGATAGCCGCTGCTCAGTGGCATCCCCCTGCCCGCTTCGATCGCCTTCGGCGATCTCCAATAAGGAAATCCCGTTCAAAGAACGGGATTTCCTGGAGGGCTTCCCCCATCGCCATGGCGATGGGGCGGGATGACGTCACCGTCGTCAGTGACGTCATTGGGAGTCCCGATCCACCCCTGGCCAATCAGTGCCAGGCAGCGCACGGGGTCTGGGGGGGGGGGTGCGCCGCGACGGATAGCGGTGATCGGGTACGGGGCGGCGGCGATCGGTGTGCTGGCTGCGTCCAGCAAAAAAAAAAAATTAAGAAAATCGGCCGAGCAGGGCCGGAGAAAACCTCCTGCGCGGCTTACCCCGAACTACGTTCGGGGTTACCGCCAGGAAGGTTAAGGACTGGAGTGATAGGATAACATTCTCACTGTGAAAGCTTATCACTACATATTAATAAGGACAGCTTCTTTAGTGCGTTATCACATAAAATAATGATTGATGTGTGGCAATAAGTTTTCACCTGCCTTATTTATCACTAGTATGATCTTAATGAATTGTGGCCGAATTGTGGCCATTATCAAGAATCCCTGTTTTTAAACAGGAGTGGTTTGACAAAACTCCCTATGTTTGTTTAGAGTCAACTAAATCAGCCTTAGAACCGTATATCCAATTGCTATTAAATATTCTTGTTAGGTGCGAGTCCCTATTTTCCTGCAGGCGCAATGTTAATTTGCAAAATCAATACTAGAATGCAGAGGGTTAATTTGGGATGTTTGCTGTGAAACAATTCAGTTTATTTAGCCCTCAAATGGCCAGAATATTATAATCAATGTTAAGTGAGAAGTCACCTGTGTTTTATAACTTGCTTCCTTTGCAATAACAATTTGCAATCACTATCGCCTAACAGCAGAATACCCAAGCAACTCAGGGTGACCCAAAACTATTAGGTAAGTATTAGGGAGTAAAAGAGACTGAAAAGCCCTCCTAGTAAAAAAGCAATGCTTATTATGATTTGGGTCACCCTGAGCTGCTTGGGTATTCTGTTGTACTGGTCCAAGCCCCATCCAATAGAGCCATACCAATCACTACCCTGAGGAGGGCTAACAGTCCAAAGCAGGTTTGCTATACACCAGCGGTTCTGGATGCTAGCCTGGCTTCAGGAGCATAAAGAGATAATTTGCATATTCAGTAGCGGTGCATTTTGGGTAACCACAGTGGTTCACTTAACCTTCCTGGTGGTACGCAGTTTTGCTGTTTGCATCCGTAGGAGTAATTTTTTGAATAAAACTTGTTGTAAACCTTGTAGCTAGCACTAGGCTAGCTACTTGTGTCCCCCAAGTCCCCCCGCACCTCTCTGATCCCCCCAATCGTCGGCGCTCATATTTACCCAGCTGCGATCCCGCGAGAGCCACAGCCTCCTCAATCAGCTTCAGTCTTCGCTAAGGCGAGGATCGGACATGATGTCTGACGTCATCAACGTCATGACGTCATGCCCAGTCCCGATCCTCCCCATAGTGAAGCTTGGAGGTGATTGGAGAGGCTGCGCTATCGCGGGATCCGGAGGGTGGTACGTATAACAGCGGTGATTGGGGGGACACAGGTAGCAAGCCTAGTGCTAGCTACAAGGTTTACAACAAGTTTTATTCAAAAAATTCCTCCCGGGGCCATGTAATCCTCTGCGGCGGCTACCCCGAGTGTAGGTCGGGGTTACCGCCAGGCAGGTTAAAGCTGAATTATTGAAAATACTTTCTGTTTTAAGAAGGCAAATCACAATAAATATCTTCTATCAGATGTATGTTCTCCTTGAAATGACTGAACTCTTTCTCCCTAAATACTACGTTCATCAGAAAATAGGGTCTTAACTATCCTGAATTATTTTAGAGATGGACTTCTTTTAGAGCTGCCAGTCATGCAGCTATTTCCATCTAGTTTATAGACTAGAAGATGAATGAGGAAAACACAACGATGGTGGCCTATTTCATTCTCAAAGGTATTACAGATGACCCTGAGTTACAGACTCCGATCTTCCTCCTGGTTCTTCTGATTTATCTCATCACTCTTGGTGCCAACACGATCATTCTTCTACTGGTTGGCTCAGACTCTCAGCTACACACTCCCATGTACTTCTTCCTATGTAATCTGTCCATTCTTGATGTATCTTCCACCACGGTTACGCTACATAAGATCCTCATTGTCTTTGTAACAAGAGATAATGTTATTTCCGTAATAAATTGCAGGATGCAGCTATTTATCTTCTCTTGGTTATCTGGCACTGAGTTGATACTACTGACAGCCATGAGCTATGACCGATATGTTGCCATCTGCAACCCGCTACGTTATTTAGCAGTCATGAATGGGGCAGTCTGTGCAGGTCTGGCCACATCCTGCTGGTTAATAGGTCTTCTGCAAATACTTCCAGAAATGATCATGTTATTACGATTCTCTTGCTACTTTTCCAACATAATTAACCACTTCTTTTGTGATTTTATGCCTCTGATGAATCTCTCCTGTAATGACACCTCGGTTTTGCAACTAATGATTTTCATACAAGGAAGTTTATTTGCAGTCTTCATCCCTTTTCTCCTAACCTTCATCTCTTACGTATTCATAATTTCCACTATAATGAGAATCAGGTCTAGTACCGGGAGATCTAAAGCCTTCTACACATGTTCTTCTCATCTTACCGTCGTTAGTCTGCACTACACAGCTATCATTTGTCAATACTTGACACCAAGTGGAACCTTCAAGTCAAGCAAACTCTTGTCTTTGCTCAACACAGCTGTGGTTCCCATGCTAAACCCCCTAATTTACAGCCTCAAAAATAAAGACGTGAAGTCAGCTCTACAACGAAAGCTGAAGCATTGTAAAAATATTTCTGTAAGAGAGGAGAAGAACCTGACTTTGCAAAAGTTGGTGACATGACTGAGCATGAATTTTGTTGGCCTGATCATACCTTAAAAAATGAAATGCCTGAAAAATATATTGATGACTTCTCACAAGGCACATAACATTTAAGACTGTGAAGTCTATCTGAACATACCTCAAAACCCATACTTTCCTGATATAAGTAAAAGCTTTGTTGCCCATGAAACTACTTACTGTTACTAGTGAAACTGTGTAGCTCATATTTTTTTCCAAAGATTTATAACTCATTTTTTTTTCCATACGCTGAGCACGATGGGCCTAATTGGATTCACTTTTTTTCTCCTAAGTTTTCTCCTTGGAGATCATTTGTTATCTTCTATTTAAAATAACTAAAATAACTGGTTGAACTCGATGGACGTATGTCTTTTTTCAACCAAAATAACTATGTAACTATGTAGCACTTTGCACATTTCAATTGAAAAAGTACAAAAAAGTCGGTGAAAAAGTACTGCCAAAATTAATTGAGTGTTTTCTTGCTTGGCTTAAAAGGCATTTAATTGAGAAGATGTGAAAATATCACCTATGAGAAAACTTGGATTGGACCCAATGTGCTTAACTTTCCCTATTGGAGGAGTTAATGCTGAGACAAATTGCCTTTATTGTACTTATAGAACAATGACATAAAGCGGAACAGAGGCGCCAACAGTATAAAATCAAGTCTTAAAAAGTTTAAAATGCTTAGGAGGCAGTGGTGGACTTACCTCCTGCAAGCAGACTCAAAACTCATGTACTGAGGCGCCAGGTGTGACTATGACCATTTGCTGTTGTGTGCTTCTAAACTATTGCCTGAGGAAGCAGGTATATGTCTGTGAAACGCGTTGTGAACCCCCTAGAGTGTACCAATAAACATTATATTTTTTTGAATATACAGTCTATTGAGTCTGCTTGCAGGAGGTGAGTCCACCACTGCCTCCTAAAAGGGCTCTTTCACACTACAGGCAGCAGTAAAAGGCTAAAACGCTGCGTTTTGGCTGCTGGCATTTTTAAGACGTTTTCAAGGCGTTTTTAAGGCATTTTAACGCCAATACATAGTATCAATTGTAATGAGAAACACCGCGGTCAGCCCTAAAAAAGCTCCTGGGAGCTTCAAAACGCAACGCTCCAAAACGCAGCGTTAAGTGTGAAAGGTAAAATGAAAGTCTATGGACTTTCATTTTACCTAGGAAAACGCCAACTTCGGCCGTGGCGTTAAAACGCTGAAAAAGCCCTCTGGTGTGAAAGGGCCCTTAGCATTTTAAACTTTTTAATACTTGATTTTATACTGTTGGCGCCTCTGTTTCGCTTTACGGCATTATCTATATCCACCCTGGGTGGAGGGGGATACCCCTTTTCTCCTATCTACAGAGAGCGACTTCTTAACCCTGAGTGAGGACAGGATAATCTCCTCACCTGCCTATACAGTGGTTGCCTGGAGGTAACCCTGTTTTGTGAGTATAATTGTTTACTCTTTCTACTTACCCATTGTCAATAACTTGCTACACCAGATTGGGCTCTCGGTTTCTCTTTTACATATTACTTATAGAACAAGATCAGAACTGACCTCACTGTTCACACTGTTCACACTTGGGAATACTTGGCAATATGCATTCCCTTTGCATATTTATGATCAGTGGCATAGCTAAGGAGCTGAGGGCCCCGATGCAAGTTTTACAATGGGGCCCCCCAAGCACTTTATACATAACAATTGATACGGTGTACCAAAACCTGCCAATGGCAACTACAGTGTCAGAGGTGCAAGAAGGGGATGGGGAACAGTTAGTTAATGATTACCACTATTCAAAGTATCTATAGAAGTGATTATTATGAGCACAGGACCAATAGAGAGCTAATACTGCAGTTGAAGGAAGGCCTCTCGGGGCCCCTCTGGCCCAAGGGCCCCGATGCGGTCGCAACCTCTGCACCCCCTATTGCTACGCCCCTGTTTATGATTATATTCTAGATGCACTTATACATTTAATGAAAGCTAGTAATTTTATAGCAAATAATGCCACACAAAACTCGGGCAGTCAAAGCTCAAGACTTTTCACTAAATATTACAAAATTGCCATTGTATTATTACTAAAGAAAATCCTAAACCCACCCCTACTCTGCAGGGTAACTCCGAATATTATATGCTATGTGGGTTGGTATTGCTCAAGGGGTAGAGCCCCATGCTGGTAGCCTCTGAATTCCAGCATGCGGGGTGGGGGACAAGGGGTTTACAGTGCTTGGGAGGGGCACTTAACACTGTATATTTTTTTAATTGGTCACCAAAATGTGTATCCACTTTACTTTTTTTAATATTCACCAATTAACTCTGGTAATATACAGTATGTTTTCAAGATTGAAGAACTGGGAAATTAATGAGCCCAAAACTAACATTGGGTTAGTTTTCGGGTTTCAAAAACAATTCCCACCAAAAATGTTAAAACAGTTTTCTCAAAAACTCAAGGTCCTTTCAAAACAAATTTGTCATGTTTCCACTAGTGACCCTGACATATTTAAAGAGGAACTTCAGCCTAACCAAACATACTGTCATTAAGTTACATTAGTTATGTTCATTACCACTTAAGGACCAGGGGATTTGGCGCAGATCTGTGCTGCATGGGCTCTCCAGCCCACAGCACAGATCAGGAATCAGCCAGGGCGATCAAACTTCCCCCCTTTTTCCCCCACTAGGGGGATGTCCTGCTGGGTGGTTCTGATCGCCTCCGGCTACTTGTGCCTTGCGGGGGGGCTCTTCAAAGCCCCCCTCCGCAGCGATTCCCAGCCTCCCAGTCCTTCCCTCCCTCTTCCGCAGGCTATGGGCGGCGCAGGACGGAGATCCGTCCTGCGCCGCCTCTAATAGGCTTCAGCCAATTAGAGGCCGGGGATCGGTGATCTCCTTTACGGCGCTGCTGCGGTATGATGTAAACAGCGGGGATTTCTTCCCCGCGTGTTTACATTTCGCCTGCGAGCCGCGATCGGAGGCTCGCAGGCAGTTCACGGAGACACCCTCCAAACGAGCGGCCGTTTCCATGTAAAACCACTTAACACCTAGGTCCGCCGATCGGCTGACCGTGGTCGTTAAGTGGTTAAAATAGATACCGTATTTTTTGCCGTTTAAGACACATTTTTTCTCACTCAAAAATGGGGAGAAAAAAATCCCTGCGTCTTATACGCCAAAGGCAGGGAATCCCCAACTTCCAAACGCCTACCGATACGAACCGCCTACCCGCCGCCATGTTGGGGATTCCCTGCCTTTTTGTCCGCTTCCCCCTTGCATCTCCTGGTCCCCCGTGCTGCAGTGCATAGCCGCAACTTACCTAATCAATGCTCCCGCGGCGATGTCAGACCTCCGCGCTACCCCCCGCTAGCCTCCTCTCCCTCCCCTCATCTCTCCTGGCCCCCCCTGTGCTGTAATGTATAGTGGCAGCTTACCTTCCAAGCGCCCTCGATGAATGCAGACATCAGTCTCCACGCTACATAGGATGGGGGTTTAGTTAGGGTTAGGCATTTTGCAGCAGAAAATTGGTTAGGGTTAGGCATCATTTGGGGGGTCAGTTAGGAATTGGTAGAGGGAGAGCTTGTGTAGGAATGAAGTTTGGTTAGGGGTTAGTAAAATATCTGTAACAATTACCATTGTTTTACTATCTGAATAAAATAGTGGAATATGGTATTCCACTAGTGGCTTTCTCTGTAACAAAAATTACTGTGGCAGCATTTTTTAATGAACATGGATTAGGGACTTCAGAATGTTAAAGAAGCCTAGGTGATGTATAAGCACCAGTAGGGACTGGCAGCACTTCTAAACAGTCGCTGCACCTGATTGACTACCTGCACAAGTATGCAGAGCTCGAATAACAGGCAGATTACACACCTTGCATTCAAAAACAGGTACAGTAAAGGAGGGCTTTAGCTTCAGCATAAATTGTGTACAAATTATCCCTACTAGACTCTCCCACGATGGTGACATACCCCCATGGGAGAGACCTAACCACTAGTCTAACAGTGAAGCATATCCAACAGTGAAGCATGTTCAAACAGTGAAGTATAAATAATCTAAGGGTTACAAACCTACAACCTAGTCTAACAGTTAAGCATATCCAAACAGTGAACCATAATTCAACCACTAATCTAAAGTTAAAAACAATTCTTCCCTGGTGCAGCTAGCCATGAATTGTATACACATTCGTTGAAAGAGACCGCAAGCAATGGGCAGCGCTCACGGGCTGAAAGCGATATGATTTGCACATAATTTGCATTTGATTTGTATTTAGACTCAGGGGGGCTTTGCACATCTCGGTAGGATTCACTCCAATTGAAGCCTGTGAGTGCTGCCCTTTGCTTGATGTATAATTACCATACAGGACTTTACCATGGGTTTTGCTGTATATAATCTCTTCTAATTTTAACCTGAGAACTGGAAAGCCCTCATTGCTCCAGAGTGCAATCTGGTGTTGTAGAGGGGGAAAGGGTTGGCCAATTATTCTCCCTGCTGTACTGATGACCCTCTGAATATTGTATCTGTCATCTGGCAAACCAGACCAGGATGTATGAACAGAGGACTGATTCAATGGTGTTGTAGTAGAAGGACCTCAGAAGTTCCTGGGTCATACCAAACTTCTTTAGTTGGGGAAGGAAGAATAGTCTTTGCTGCACCTTCTTATGGGCTGAGATATTGTTGGCCACCCAGGACAGATCGTCAGAGATGTTTGTGCCCAGGAGGCAGACATTGGCTACCCTTTTGATTTCAGTGCCATCGATGTGGACCACAAGAATTGACCACAGAGCGACACCAACCACACACCCTACCCATAGACAACCGACTTTGACCACTCATTTTGCAATCCAGCAAAATTCGCACATCCTTCTACTCCATTGATATAGATCGAGTGGGGGAGAGTTGTTTATGGGCATGCTTTCTATAATCAATGCCCATCTCAATGGTTTTGGCTGTGTTTAGGACTAGCCTGTTCTCACTACACCAATTGCAGACTCTGTCTACCTCCTGGTGGTAAGCCTGCTCGTCGTTCTTACTAACAAGGCCAACAATTGTGGTGTCATCTCTGCAAATTTGATGATTTTGAGTCTACATTGGATGTGCAGTTGTTTGTGTAGAGAGGGGACAGGATCAGTGACAAGACAAAGCCCTGGGGGGCTCCAGTGTTGGTAACTTTAGGTCTGGAGGAGATGTCAACCAGTTTAATAACCTGGGACCTATTACAGAGAAAGTCTGTGATCCAAAGGCAGAGAGTGGGATGGACGTTGAGCTCCACGAGATTGTTCTGCAGAATGAGGGGGCAGATGGTATTGGAGACTAACTTTTGCAAAATCATAATTTTGCATCCTAATTCACAATTACGATGAAAAATTGTAATGTGAAATTTTGGTAATTCATTTCATATGTAAGCATAATCAGGTGTTTTGTGATTGGCCTAAATTTTCAGAGTCTCAGTAATGCACCATTTTGATGGATTTCTAATTTCTGCCTACCGTTTTCCGGGCCAAAAAGCCAATTTCCATTTGGAAACTCAAAAGTTGGATTTCTGCGGACATTAAAAGCTCATCCCTATTTGTGAGTGCAAGGGGTTAATATTTATACTGTATTTAATGTGAATCCACTAAGTTGCCTATTTCTATTACTTTGGCCAAAGTAATAACTTTAACCACATCACCACTAAGGGGTTACCCCCTTAAGGAACAGAGCAATTTTCACCTTTCAGCACTTCTCCCTTTTATTTGCCCATAATTGTATCACTACTTATCACAATGAAATTATCTATATCTATATATATTGGTTTTGTTTTCTTGCCCACAATTAGGTTTTCTTTGGGTTGTACATTTTGCTAAGAATTATTTTATTCTAAATGCATTTTAACTGGAATAATAAGAAAAAAAAATAAAAATGTATTATTTTTCAGGTTTCGGCCATCATAGTTTTAAATTAAAACGTTCTAGTGTGGATAAAACCCACACATTTTATTTTTCCACTAGCTGAAGACCCAGCATTGCCTGAGTATGCATTTGGCTGGTGTTAGCTCTGCCGTTTTTTTCTAACCCTAACACACAAACACTCAATGACCAAGATTGTGAGCTTTGGCATCAATCATTTGTATATTCCCATAGAAATTAAATTAATTAGATTGCCAGTTTGTGACTCCGCCTCTCTCCGGCATTTGATCCCCAGTCACCCAATGACCAACTGTAGCAGGTTTGAGGCATCTGCTATTAACAGTGTACAGCAATTTAAATATTCCCCTTGAAAATCAACAGGTGAATTTTGATTGGCTATTGTAGGCTCCACCCACTCCCTGAATATTAATTTTAGTCACCCAGTGACCATCTGGAAAAGTTTGAGTACCCTACCATTAACAGTGTAAGAAGGCAGTTTATATTTTCACAGTGAAATTTGCTTTTTGCTCTGCCCACTTTTTGTAACCTAGACACACAGTCACTTGATGACCAAGTTTGTGAGCTTTCGGGTCCTTGGCATCATTAAAAACAAATCTGATTGGCTGTTTGTGGCTCCACCGCTTTTCTGAATTTGAAGCCCAGTGAGCCAATGACCAACTGTACCAGGTTTGATGCTTGTGCCATTAACATTGCAAGAATGGCAGCAATTTTAATATTCCCTTTTAAAATCAACAGATGAATATTGATTGGCTTTCTTAGGCTCTACCCACTTTTCTGAATATTAATCCCAGTCACCCAGTAACCAACTGTTCAAAGTTTGAAAACCCTGCCATTAACAGTAAAGAAGGGCTGCAGTTAACATTTTCCCATGGAAATCTGTTTTTGACTCCACTCAGTTTTGTAACCTTGACACACAGTCACTCAATGACCATGTTTGAGAACTGTCGGGTTCCTGGCATCAAAATTGTGTGAATGGAAGCAGTTTATCCAGCAAAAAAATCTGATTGGCTGTTTTTAGCTCCGCCCCTTTAGTAAATTTGAACCCCAGTCACTTAATGACCGACTGTAGCAGGTTTGAGGCCTCTCCCATTAACAGTGTAAGAATGGCAGAAATTTCAATATTCCCCTTGTAAATCAAAAGGTGAATTTTGATTGGCTGTTGTAGGCTCCACCTACTTTTCTGAATATTAATCCCAGTCACCCAGTGACCAACTGTGTCAAGTTTGAGAACCCTGCCATTAACAGTATAAGAATGGCTGCAGTGCATGTAAAAATTAGTTGTTTTTGGCTGTTTCAAACCATGACATACAGTCACTCAATGACCAAGTTTATGAGCTTTGGGGTCCTTGGCATCAATAAGTTGTATTTTTCAATTGAAATAAACAAATCTGATTGGCTGTTTGTAACCTCCCAGTGACTGACTGTACCAGATCTGAGGCATCTGCCATTAAGAGTGTAAGAATGGCAGCAATGTAAATATTCCCCTTGAAAATCAATAGGTGAATTTTAATTGGCTGTTGTAGGCTCCACCCACTTTCCTGAATATTAATCCCAGTCATCCAGTGACCAACTGTGTCAAGTTTGAAACTGCTGCCAATAGCAGAAAGGCTGAAATCATTCTAACAAATCTGATTGGCTCCACCCCTTTAGTGAATTTGGACCCAGTCACCCAATGGCTGACTGTATCCGGTTTGAATCCTCTGCCATAAACAGTGTAAGTATGGCGGCAGCAGTTTAAATATTCCCCTTGAAAATCAATAGGTGAATTTTTATTGGCTGTTGTAGGCTCCACCCACTTTCTAACTATTAATCCCAGTCACCCAGTGGCCAACTGTGTCAAATTTGGGAACCCTGCCATTAACAGTGTAAGAATAGTTGCAGTATATTTTCCCACGAAAAAAATGTAGTTGTTGGCTTCGCCCACTTTTTCTGACTTTGACCTATAGTCACTCAATTACCAAGTTTATGAGGTTTGGGGTCCTTGGTATCAATAATTTGTATATTCCCATTGAAATTAATCAAATCTGATTGGCTGTTTTTGGCAGCAATTTAAATATTCCCCTTGAAAATCAGCAGGTGAATTTTGATTGGCTGTTGTAGGCTCCACCCATTTTCCTGAATATTAATCCCAGTCACCCAGTGACCAATTGTGCAAAGTTTGAGAAACCAGCCATTAACAGTGTAAGAATAGCAGCAGTTTATATTTGACCAGTGAAATTTGGTTTTGGCTCCGCCCACTTTCTGTAACCTTGACACACAGTCACTCAATGACCAAGCTTGTGAGCTGTCAGGTTCCTGGCATCAAAAATGTGTGAATGGAAGCAGTTTATCCAGCATAGAAATCTGATAGGCTGATAGGCCCCGTCCCTTTAGTGAATTTTGACCCCAGTCACCCAATGACCGACTGTAGCAGGTTTGAATCCTCTGCCATAAACAGTGTAAGTATGGCAGCAGTTTAAATATTCCCCTTGAAAATCAATAGGTGAATTTTTATTGGCTGTTGTAGGCTCCACCCACTTTCCTGAATCTTAATCTCAGTAACCCAGTGACCAAGTGTGCAAGTTTGAGAAACCTGTGATTAACAGTGTAAGAATGGCTGCAGTTTA
Organism: Hyperolius riggenbachi; assembly: GCF_040937935.1. Lineage (NCBI taxonomy): Eukaryota > Metazoa > Chordata > Amphibia > Anura > Hyperoliidae > Hyperolius > Hyperolius riggenbachi. The sequence continues at coordinate 29,375,494 of NC_090653.1, read as the reverse complement.
CATTTTCCCATTAAAAATGAGTGGCTGAAATTTGATTGACTGTTTTATGCTCGGCCCACTTTTCCTGGATTTGTAACCTCAGTCACGCCCAGGTATTCAGGGGGGGACGCGAGACCCCCAGAACATATCATCCCAGGTAGTAAAGGATCTGTATACCAAGTTTCGTTCAAATCGGTCAAGGAGTTTTCGAGTGATCGCGGCACATACACACACACACACATACATACATCCGATTTAATATATATAGATTACAATGACCGCAGGTATCTCATTGATGCCGGCAATCATTGACACGGAGACCTAGATCAATAAATGGAGACTGTGTTCCCATTCACTGACCTCCCTACTAACGGAGTAGAGTGAGTAGGAGCAAGCAGTGGCGATCGCAGTGGAGTACTTGTATCTACACCCGTGAGGCTAAGATGAAGTTTTTAGGGGCGTAGATATACTGTACTAAAACCATAAAGTGGTTAAGATTTACTGACTTCTATTCCAATGTCCATTGTTTAATACTATGTGTCCTGTTAATCTATTTTGTAACATTTTACAGCATTGCATTGCTTTCGGTATAGATAATAATTACTAACATCTAAGGAATACTATTTTAAAAATAATAACAATTAACTAACAACCAAAGGTTGTCCTTTGGGTAATTCAATTCACAAAGGGCTTGTTATCTGGGTAGTGAAAAAAATATAAACCATTAATTTACAGCAAGGATCTGTATTTATTTAACCAAGCCACTGTCTCTTGAGCATTTTTTAGAATGTTGCCGTAAAGAGGTATTTTAGAAACTGATGTGAATTATGACAATGGACATTTGAACTGTGCAGTAACCATTTGCCATAGCCCCTTGAAACAACTCACAAGTCATAATGCATCCACTTACTTTAAAATTCTATTTGGTGGCAACTCTTATAACTAAGAAAGAAAAGTTATTTGCCCATTGAAAAGCTTATCATTTTGTTCAGAACTTATGCAGTCTTTGGACAATATTTGTAAAACAATTTTAAATCAATTTACAAAGGGGGTTGCTGGTGGTCCTTTACATTGGAAACCAGGGTTTCCTATCTTATAGTATACACAACTGCTCAGTACCTGACAGAATTGAGCAGTATCTGGGGGTAACTCATTGTTATTGAAAATAGGCTAATTGAAAGGTATCTATTTTCGATAGTGTTTTATAGTCGTTATTTACTACTGCCTCATATTTTATGTTCTGCTTATCTATAATCGTATGCCACCTACTATGGTCATCTGAAAAGCAAACCAATATGTTTTCCCCTACTGCAAGCATACATGAGTAAAAATCTAATGTTAATTTGTCAAAAAAAGACTCGTAGCTTTGTTCTTTTCAGCATATGGAGTTAGGCATAAGATGAAGAGAAGATGAGGAACAAGACAGCAGTGACCTACTTCATTCTCAAAGGGATTTCAGATGTTCCAGAGTTGCAGTTTCTGATCTCTGTCTTGGTTCTTCTCATTTATCTCATTGCTCTTGGTGGAAACCTGACCATCCTACTACTGGTTTGCCTGGACTCTCATCTCCACACTCCCATGTACTTCTTTCTTTGTAACCTGTCCATTCTTAATGTTTCTTCCACCACAGTCACATTACACAAGGCTCTTGTTCGTTTTGCAACTGGAAATAATGTAGTGCCTTTTGCAGGCTGCATAGCACAGGTTTATTTCTTCACATGGTTTTGTGGTAATGAGTTGATATTGCTTACAGCCATGAGCTACGACCGTTACATTGCCATCTGCAGCCCTTTGCATTACACATCTGTCATGAATGGCAGAGTCTGTGCTGGTTTGGCCACATTCTGTTGGTCTTTTAGTATTTTACAGATTCTTCCTGCAATGGCCATACTGTCACAGTTCTTTTGCTACACTTCAAATGTAATTAACCACTTCTTATGTGACATTGCAATTTTGATGGATATTTCATGTAATGATACCTCTATTTTGGAACTGGTGCTCCTCACACAAGGGGTTTTACTTTCGACTTTCATTCCATTTCTCCTCACGTTCATCTCTTATGTCTTCATCATTACCACCATACTGGGAATTAAGTCTAGTACAGGAAGGTCTAAAGCTTTCTACACGTGTTCTTCTCACCTTACTGTTGTGTGTCTACTCTACACAACTCTTGTATGTCAATATTTTACACCAAGCAGCACCTTCAAATCCAGCAAACTTTTGTCTTTACTCAACACAGCTGTAGTTCCCATGCTAAACCCCTTCATCTACAGCCTGAAAAATAATGATGTGAAGACAGCTCTACAGCGAAAGATGAAGTCTTTTAAGAGCATGTCCTGAAGGCGAGTCAGTGAAAGGACATTTATAAATGTGGGCTAGCAATGTGAAACAGGTTCTGTTAGCGTGGTGCTGCCTTCCAACATCATATCTGATTGCATATATATATATATTATATATATATATATATATATATATATATATATATATTTGTATATATATATATATATATATATATATATATATATATATATATATATATATATATATATATATATATATATATATATATATTTATTTTGATTGATTGATTGATTGATTGTAGATGTACTCATTTGTAGAAGGGGTCTTTGCAAAGCATACATCACACCTCATTTTTTTATGCAACTTTGACAACCACATACAGGTATTCCTAAATTAGATATTATGCACCAAGGTACATAACCAAATGGGTAGGTAGGGTGATCTGAGCACCCTGGAGTGAAAACAAAAATCACATGGTATAGTATGCCAAACAATCGATGGTGGAGAAGAACAGGTACTCACAAATGGAGGCTGCAAGCGGGCAACCAACCACTGTAGGTAGGTGGAGATGCACAAACCTGACTCCACTTGGGTGTCCAGTCGGAGTGGACATGGTCGCTCTTTTGGCACAAAATAGCTCTAGATGGTTGTAGGGGTTGAAGGTACGAACCAAAAAGACTACCCCTCCCACAGGAGGGTGCGTGACAAAAACAGGGATAAGAGGCACCCAGATGATGATAAAACTGTGTTAAAAACAGTTAAAATAGACAAAGTGTGGTGGCTTACCTTAATGACAACAAGGTCAGATAATGACAAAGAACCTTAATATGCAGGCCGAATACAGTGCCAGAGTTATCTATAGCCTGTGCTGAAGAAGAAGAAGAAGTGCCTTCAACTCTGGATATAGATCATTTTTTGACTGTGTTCGGCCTGAGGAAGTGGGCTGAGACCCATGAAATGTGTTGCCAAGTGTATGTTAAAGTTCTTTGTTAATATCTGACATTGTCATCATTTAGGTACGTTACCTCGCCTTTTCTATTTTAACTGTTTTTAATGCAGTTTTATTATTATATGGGTGCCTGTTATCCCCCATTGTGTACATATTCATACATTTTTATTACAGGTCTACCAGCAACAATTAAACTTTACCAATATTGAGTTACAAATTTGCTCTCTTAGCTCCTTTTGCCCAGCCTCTACCACAGAAAACTGATACTTTTTTGTATACAGCATTTCTTTTTATACTCATGTATATTGTTATGGTCAAAACAAGAAGTCTAAACCACTTCGGGTTCTGGCCAAAAAACACAGAGACAATTGGAGCCCCAGTGGTGCAGTATGTCACAAAAAATGAGTAGTGCGAGATGTTTTTTCGCAATGGATTACTCACAAAGGGGGGTTTCAGCCGAGCAACCTACCACTGTAGCCAAGTGGAGTACACGAACTCGACTCCACTCAAGTGTCCAGATGAGCTGGAAACGGTTGCACTCTTGGAAAAGGAGGGAGCATTCGGAGGCCAAACATGGTGAGACCATGAGGGGTCAGTTAGCACTTCCCTCTAAAGGAGGCCCAGGATGTAATAAAACAGCATTAAAAACAATAAAAGGAGAAAGTATGAGGTAGCTTACTTCAATTAAGACAATTTGTGTATATAACAAATTAATTTTATTTTGTATTTTATGTTATATACACGAATCATCTTCATTGAGGTAAGCCACCTCACCCTTTCTCCCTTTATTGTTTTTAACACTGTTCTATTGCATCCTGAGCGCTTCTTTGCTCTATTGTACTTCTGGCCTTGGCTGACCAGCGCTGGTCAGGTCACATTTTGGCCAGCCAAAGTCTGAAAGAAGTAAGTGCTTCATGCCTTGGCTGCAACAGTCGGCCATTTTGAGTAATGGCTGGCCAGATCCCGAATTGGCCAACTTCGAGTTCTGGCCAAAATGCAAAGAGGTTGACTACTGCGGCCAATATGCGAGAACAATTTCCTTGTTCTTCATGAAAACATACATGAAATGAGTTTAAGTGAAAAATGTAGTCATTGACAAAGTTTTTTTATTGAAATAATTATTGTGTCCTATTTACTGTGTTTTCATCAAATTTGCATTAGCTGCAACTGCAGCCTTGCTGATTTTGGGCAACCAAGGTTGTTGAGTTAATCTTAAGAGTTTCCACCTTGTGCCTCCACAAGCACCTATCAAAGACTGGATTGCCTTGATGAGTATGTCCTACGTACCATTTGGTTAAAAAGGATCTGTAACGTCAAAAGATCCCCTGGGGGGTACTCACCTCGGGTGGGGGAAGCCTCCGGATGCTAATGAGGCTTCCCACGCCATCCTCTGTCCCACGGGGTCTCGCTGCAGCCCTCTCCGTGAAAGATGACGTCAATATTTACCTTCCTGGCTCCTGCGCAGGCGCTCTGACGGCTGACGGCTCCGAACTACACGGAAATACCCGATCGCCGTCGGGTCTGCTCTACTGCGCAGGTGCAAGTTTCCAGCGCCTGCGCAGTAGAGCGGACCCGACTGAGATCGGGTATTTCCATGTAGTTCGGAGCCGAAAGCAGCCACATCGCCCCTGCTGGAGCCAGCAAAGGTAAATATTGAACTGACATTCGGGTCTGTCGCCGGCTGTTCGGAGGGCTGCAGCGAGACCCCCGTGGGACAGAGGACGGCGTGGGAAGCCTCATTAGGATCCGGAGGCTTCCCCCACCCGAGGTGAGTACCCCCCAGGGGATCTTTTTGACGTTACAGAGTCTCTTTAAGCAGGACCTACAACAACTCAATAAGGTTGTTCTGTCCCCTGTTTTATAGATAATATTCGGATGCTTACCCAAATGCATACTGTAGTATGGAGCTGTGCTTCATTCGTAATTCATTGTCCTGTTGAAAGACAATTCAGCCTTCAATCAACTGCCTCCAATCAAGCACAACCCACATACTTTGACATGGCATTGTAAAATGGATTGATAACCCTCTTTTTGCAAGAATCCTTTTTGCCCTGTATAATTGTTACAATTTGCCACCAGCAAAGCACATCACACTGAGATTGAAAAATTATCTTAAAGAGGAACTCCAGCCTAAACAAACATACTGTCATTAAGTTACATTAGTTATGTTAATTAAAATAGATAGGTAATATAATCTCTTGCCCACACTGTTTTAAAAGAACAGGCAAATGTTTGATTTCATGAGGGCAGCCATCTTTTTGGTTGAAAGGAGGTGACTGCAGGGAGCATGAGACACAGTTAAAACTGTCCTGTGTCCTGAGCACCTCTCCCAGTTGCTAGGCAACGTGAATAACAACATAGGAAATCCCATCATGCTCTGCACAGCATCAGGGAAAAAAGCCCAGGCTTTTTTTCTTTGATGGGTGGAGCTTAGATAAAAATGCAGCTAAAAATGATGCTTTGGTAATAAAAACAAAGTTCTGATGCTGTGAAACTGTTAAAGAAACACCAAGCCTTTTCAGTTCTGCTGAGTAGATTTTTAGTCCAGAGGTTCACTTTAAGCACTTCTACATCATTCTTACATTTTTGTTTAAAAAATATTCTCATTTGTGATACAAACACCTGAGATCTAAATGTGTCTGTCTACAACATATTTTTCCATATTTCCTTTGTCAAGTGTGTTCATTTGTAATCTCCATCTTTTTTTCTTTTTCAATAGACGATTCTGAAATATTCTTTTTTATTTGTAACTCTAACTAGAATGCTATAATAGTGATGACCATAATCTGCTAATTACAATTATGAGAAATTTTGAGCACATTTTTGCAATTACAGCCATACGTAATTACAATTTTGAAATTCAATTGATTTTGTGAAATCCATTTGTAATTTGGCGTAATTTTTGAATCATTTTGTGCCGTCTTTAGCAGTTAATAGCAAAGTCCCCATAAATGTTGTCATCATCAAAATTGCTGTGTTAAGGGGAATAGTGAAAACAAGTAAAAAAAAATACCTTATAGTTTTTGAGGAAATGTATTTTATAAACGCAAAGGAAAAATGTTTTTGAAAACTCAGAAAATTGACAGGTTAAAAACATTTTTCCTTTTGCATTTTTAAAATCATTTTCTCAAAGACTGCAAGTCCTTTCTGTAAAATTATCTTTTGATTTGTTGCCACTATACTCCTTAACATACAATGTTGGTGATGATAGCCTGTATGAGGGCTTTGTTATTAACCCCTTAGTTGGCATAAAATTATGCGAAAATTATGCAAACATGCGAAATTGTGGTTGCTTATTACATTTAAATATGATATGATTTTTCCTGAAATTTTGCATTATGATTTTGCATCCTAATTGAGAATTATGATGCAAAATTACGATTAAGCGAAATTTTGCGCTTATCACTATGCCATAATCTAATTTGGACACTGGCCATTGAAGGTACAATTTAAGGTAGCAGCATCTGTTCCTCAAACTACGCACTCCTTTTTCTTCTGTGGTTTTAGTCAATTTTTTGCTTTTCTGTGGCAGGAACAGTTTACGGAGTTGTAGAAAATCTTCATTCTTTCAAAAACAAGAACATTTTTGAACAGTGCTGAACATACAAATATTGTTGTTGGTTGTTAGGATTGATATTTGGACAACAAGAGCAGCACAGATAATATGCATGCACACCTTACATAGTTACATAGCAAGCAAAAAAAAAAAAAAAAAGACATTCCTCCATCATGTCCAATCAGACAATCAGAATCTTGTACAATATATATATAGTATCTAAACAAAAGTGATTACACCTCTCACATTTTTGGAAATATTTTATTATATCATGTCCTGGGACAACACTTAATATAGTACATTTTGATACAATGTAGCATAGACAGCGTACAACTTGTATAACAGGGTAAATGTATTGCCCCATTCAAAATAACTTAAAGGGACACTGTAGGGGGGGTCAGGGGAAAATGAGTTGAAGTTACCCAGGGCTTCTAATGGTCCCCCACAGACATCCTGCGCCCATACAGCCACTCCCCAATGCTCCGGCCCCGCCTCTGGTTCACTTCTGGAATTTCAGACTTTAAAGTCTGAAAACCACTGCGCCTGCGTTGCCGTGTCCTCACTCCCGCTGATGGCACCAGGAGCGTACTGCGCAGGCCCAGTATGGTCTGTGCCTGCGCAGTACGCTCCTGGTGACATCAGGGGAAGCTAAGACACGGCAACGCAGGCGCAGTGGTTTTCAGACTTTAAAGTCTGAAATTCCAGAAGTGAACCGGAGGCGGGGCCAGAGCATCGGTGAGTGGCTGCACTGGCACAGGATGTCTGTGGGGGACCATTAGAAGCCCTGGGTAACTTTAACTCATTTTCCCCTGACCCCCCTACAGTGTCCCTTTAACACACAACCATTAATGTCTAAACCACTGGCAACAAAAGTGAGTAGACTTCTAAGTGAAGAATGTCAAAATTCTGCTCAATTAGCTATTTTCCCTACTAAGATCATGTTACTTGTTAGTGTTACACGGTCTCAGGTGCAAATGGGAGGAAGGTGTATTAAATTTGCTGTTATCACTCTCACACTCTCTAACTGGTCACTGGAAGTTCAACATTGCACCTCATGGCAGAGAACTCTCTGAGGAGCTTTAAAAAAAAGTATTGTTGCTCTTCATAAAAATAGCTTAGGCTATAAGAAGATTGCCAACACCCTAAAACCGAGCTTCAGCACAGTGGCCAAGGTCATACAGTTGTTTAACAGGCAGGGGCGTAACTAGAGATCACTGGGCCCCCCTGCGAAACCTTGGATGGGGCCCCCCTTTCAACTACAGCCCGCACCCCTACACATACTCAGGTTTCTTCTGTTTCAACAGAATATCCATAACAACCTTGACCCCATGAAACAAGCCTAAGCCTTAAAAGACAACTGAAGTGAGAAGAATATGGAGGCTGCCATATTTATTTCATTTTAAACAATACCAGTTGCTCGGCTGTCCTGCTGATCTATTTGGCTGCAGCAGTGTCTGAATAACACCAGAAACAAGCATGCAGCTAATCTTGTCAGATCTGACAAATATTTCAGAAACTCCTGATCTGCTCCTGATAGCCAGGCAACTGGTATTGCTGAAAAGGAAAAAAGTATGGCAGCCTCCATATTCCTCTCTCTCCAGTTGTCCTTTAAAATGGACCAGAACTCAGAACGTCCTCTCTGTTCGAAAAGATACACAACTGCATAATAACCTTTAAACAAAAAACATTTATTTGTTACAGCTGATACAAACCTAAAGTATGTCTACTTCCTGCTTCCATGGAAGCAGACCTATTGTTAACATCCTGTGCTTTCAAATGAGCCTATCTGCCATCTCTGCCATGGCAGTCACCTGACACAGGGGACAGATCAAATTACAACTTGTGATTAGTCACAGATGAGGGGGATTAGACAGGCTAAACTCTCTAAATACATACAGGGAGCATTTCTATGTTTTTCTTCTTTCCTGTGCAAGAGTTCAGCTCCACTTTGAGTACATGTTTACCTCAAACCCAAGGCAAATTGGGACCTAAAAAAACAATCTAAGAGAAAAGCTTCTGAATCCTCCAGAGGCTTTAAGTGTTCTCCTCCAGACCACCACCGCTGCCCGAGACCCTTGAATTTCACACTGCGCTCCTCTTAATGCAGGCCAAACTCACACAGGTGTAGTATGGCCGCACTCGTGTATGAAGAGGAGCATAGCCAAGTAACATATCCTAGAAGCTCTTGTCCTTACCTGGGGCATCTTCCAGTCTATCAGGTCCCTTGCTGTGGTTCCGATCCCCTCCAGAGTACCACTGTCCCCTCCAAATTATCCCGACTAGATTTTGGTTGTGGCTACTGCGCATGTGTGGGCCCGTCCACAGGACTCCTTGATTGCATTCTTGCAAATGGGAGTATTCTGCGCTTGCGCAGCTTACAAAGACTGTGCATGTGCTGAACACTCCAGGCCACGGGAGTGAGAACAAGGAGATGTACAGTTGCCAGATCTTTCAGAGTGGACAGCAGCACCCTGGAGGAAATTGAAACTACAGTAAAAAAAAAACCTGATTAACTGTGAGGGCAAACTCCCCCCACCCCACCCCCGAATGTATACATTAGGGATGTTAAAAATGTAAAAATGGGGGGAGCAGGCATGCGTAGGAAGCTCTCCTCATGTCCACTGCTCCCCCCTTCTCCTCTGTCCCCTTCTGTTATCTTCTAAAGGCCCCCCTGAAGCTACTTCAGGATCAGCTGGGTCGCAGAGCAGTGCGCAGGCGCTGCCCGTGCATCGTTAATCACGTGCCCGTGGCCGGGAGCACTTTGTGCATGCACACTACACAGTTGTGACAATGTGCGATCAAAGACACTTTACCCATACCTCCCAACTTTTTGAGATGAGAAAAAGGGACTTAAAGAAAACCTGAACTAAAATTCAAAATGAGCATACACAAGTCATACTTACCTTCCATGTAGTCTACTCCTCAGTGTCTTTCTCCTGTCCGGCGTCCTGTTTGTCCACTATGATCAAGGGAATTTTCCGGCCTCCATTTTGAAAATGGCCATTACCCATAACAGCTTCCTGGTCAGCACACTGTTATACTGTAATATCACCCACTTGAGCCATAGGGAAACATGGATATTACCGGGCACATCAGTTCTCCTCTCAGCTATAACTGACAGCAACTGATATTTTACTGACAGCAACTGATATATTTCAGATCTGACAAAATATTGTCAGAACTGGAAGGGATTATTGTCAGAAGAAAATGGTGAGCTTCTGAGAGGAACCGATGGCAAGGTAACTATGTACTGTTCATTTGAAGTTACCTCATGTGTTTATTTTAAATATTTTTACTCAGTACAGGTTCTCTTTAAGCCACGTCCCTGCCACACCCCTGGCAACGCCCTCACCACGCCTCTAGTCACGCATACCATAAAGATGTCATAAGAAAAATATGTTGTTTTATCATTCAAACCACACTGGTCCTTTCTATCCTGGTTCATTTTCCTTCATAGTAACATTTTACAATTAGTAATATATCAATTTAAAGGATGGGAATAAAGTTTAGAGTCAGTCAAACACATTTTTTAGTATAGAAATATTTATATTTACATAGAAAGAGGGACAAAGTCCTGAAAGAGGGACAAATGAGGAAGAAAGAGGGACAGAGCTCCCAAAGAGGGACTGTCCCTCCGAAAAAGGGACAGTTGGGAGCTATGACTTTACCATGCAGCGCTAGCGCACTGCTCACCAACTCGGAAGTAGCGTCGGGGGGGCTTTAGATGTTAACTGAAGAGAATGGGGGAGTGGTGGGCAAGAGGAGAGCTTCCTATACATACCTGCTCCCCGCTTTTTAATTGTTTTAACAGCGCTAAGCTATCATTTACCCTGCACTGTCTAATATGTCATCCTAACAACCAGCACATACCTTTCCAATTCCCAGCTCTGTTAGCTAAGACCCCTGCCTCACAACTGCTCTGACCCTCCCATTATTTTAAAAAGAGAGAGAAACCCCTGCTTTTACACACCTATTCTCCCCCTCCCTTCTCCCTGTCCCCAACTACAATTAGCATCATAAAAAAACAAAAGGCACAGTGGCAGGCTGCATAAACAAACATAAAAACCAACATACTCAGTCAGGAGTCAATCTGTGGCAGGACTGCAGGGCAGCCCCCTTTCCCTCTGTCTCCCTGGAGTCTCGGCAGCTCAGGCAGGCTGTCGTCACTGCGGACATGCCTGCATCTTCTCTCTTCTCTAGAGACCACGTGAGGGGGCGGGGCAGTAAACTTGACTGCAAGTCTGACGTAATTAGAGGCAGCAGCATCAAGCATGCTGCTCTGCCTCTGCGTGTCTATTACTGTGCGTCCTATGCGCCCATCTTGGCACAAGACAGTAATTGACGGGGATTTAAATGTAGCTTGTCGGCCCGCCGGCATATTGATACATACAGACAGGCACCGGGCCCCTGAGTCCCCCGGGGCCCCACTGCGTTCGCAGGGCCTGCAGGGCCGATAGATACGCCCCTGTTAACAGGACAGGATCCACTCAGAACATTCCTCATGATGGTCGACCCAAGAGGCTGGGTGAACGTGCTCAGCATCATGTCTAAATGTTGTCTTACTCAAATAGACATATGAGTGCTGGCAACATTGCTGCAGAGGTTAAAGGGGTGGGAAGGCAGCTTATCAGTGCTCAGACAATATGCTGCATACTGGATCAAATTGGTCTGCGTGCCTGTCATCCCAGAAAGAACCCTTTTGTAAAGATGATGTACAAGAAAGCCCGCAAACACTTTGCTGGAGACAAGCAGACCACAGGACATGGATTACTGGAACCATGTCTTGTGGTCTGATGAGACCAATATAAACTTGATTGGGTCAAACATGTGTGGCAGCAACCAGGAAACGAGTACAAAGAGAAGTGTATATTTGCCTACAATCAAGCATGGTGGTAAAGATGTCATGGTTCGGGGCCGCATTAGTGCTGTGGGCATTGGGGAGCTACTGTTGATTAACCACTTGCCGACCACACACTCATACCGTGCGGTGGCAAAGTGGTAGCTGGAGGACCAGCGACGCAGATCTGCGTCGCCAGGTGCCTCCCTAATTAATCAGGAAAGGCCGCCCGCGCGGCGGACGTTTCCTGTTAGATCACGGAGCGGGTCTCCGTGAATAGCCTGCGAGCCGCTGATCGCGGCTCGCAGACTAAATGTAAACGCAGGAGACATTTGTCTCCTTTGTTTATATTGTACGGCGCTGCTGCGCAGCAGTGCTGGAAGGCAGATCGACGATCCCCGGCCAATCAGCGGCCGGGGATCGCCGCCATGTGACAGCGGACATCCTGTCACAGGCTGCACAGGACGGATATCGTCCTGTGCAGCCCCGATCACCGGGGGGACAGGTAGGAGAGGGAGGGGGGGGGGATGTTGCCGCGGAGGGGGGCTTTGAGGTGCCCCCCCCCCCGCATCATGCCACCAGCAGGAGCGATCAGACCCCCCCTGCATATCATCCCCATATAGGGGAAAAAGGGGGGCGATCTGATCGCTCTGCATGCTAGCTGATCTGTGCTGGGGGCTGCAGAGCCCACCCAGCACAGATCACAAAAATCAGCGTTGGTCCTTAAAGGGGGGTAAAGGGTGGGTCCTCAAGTGGTTAAGGGAATCATGAATGCCAGCAATTACAGCGACATACTGAAGCACAGCATAATTAACTCCCTCCATAAACTGGGCAGCAGGGCAGTATTCTAACATGATAACACCCTAAATGCACCTCCAAGACAACTACTGCTCTGCTAAAGAAACTAAGGGTAAAAGTGCTGGACTGGCCAAACATGTCTCCAGGCCTAAACCCTATTGAGTGTGTGGAGTATCCTGAAATGGAAGGTGGAGGAGCACAAGGTCTCTAACATCCACTAGCTTCATCATGGAGGTTAAAGAGAAGCTCCGACCAATAATTGAACTTTATCCCAATCAGTACCCCCTTTTACATGAGAAATCTATTCTTTTTCACAAACAGACCATCAGGGGGCGCTGTATGACTGATATTGGGGTGAAACCCCTCCCACAAGAAACTCTGAGGACCATGGTACTCCTGGCAGTTTCCTGTCTATGAACCTTGTTGCATTGTGGAAAATAGCTGTTTGCAGCTGTTTCCAACTGCCAAAACAGCAAGCAGCAGCTACGTCACCTGCCAACAGTAAAAATGTCACCATGTAATAAATGTCAGAATGTAAATCGGGGATTTAAAAGTTTTTACAACGGGCAAGCACTCACTAAATCATTTACACATAATTACTGTAAAAATAAAGCACTTTTTTATTACACTATTTTCACTGGAGTTTCTCTTTAAGGCAGTGCTAGAAAATAGTGGTGGGAAGAATTTTCCTCACTTAGGGGTGTACCCATGCAAGGGTGAGAGACCCTCCCCCTGCGAGCTTATTATCTAAAGAAATGGGGGGGGGGGGACAAGAGGTGAGAAAGTATGCTGTATTCATACTGACTGTGTGTTTTTACTTAATCTAGTAAGGAGTACAACTTGGCCAGAGGTCGAAGGGAGAATGACCTAAGTTAAAGCTTATGCTTGTCTTTAAATGTGAGTTTTAAGGGAGTATTAAAAGATTTCAAAGGTTGGAGAGCGAAGGTTGCGTTGTGGCAGGGAATGAATTGACCATCACTAGTGTTGGTGTTCGAAATCAGCATATGGAATTCAGAACATTGAAAACTAGAAAAGCATCATACCCATGTGTATAACACGCATTGCACAAGCTGCCTAGTGCAGTATTTCTCAAACCTGTCCTCGTACCTCCCCAATGGTGCATGTTTTGCAGGCAACCTCACCTACGCACAGGTAGGGTAATTAGTGTCTCAGGTAAGGGGGGTTCCATGTAGCTGAACACCAACTATCCCACCTGTGCATAAGTATGGATTGCCTGCAAAACATGCACTGTTAGGGAGTCACAAGGACAGGTTTGAGAAACAATGGCCTAATGTTTCATTAAAATGTACATGTTCTTTGTATGCATGTAAATTTTAATGCCCATTAGTAAACAGGCGGCCAGGCCCCATATTTGTTAATGTAGAGTTAAAATAAAATACTCTTGCATTAAATCCATGGTGAAACTGCGCTCCGGCTGGTTATTCTTACTTTGAGTTGTGATCAATATGTTAATAATTATTCACTATCGACTCTAATTTCCATTTTTGTAATACACTATCATCTTAGACTGTTGAGTAACAATATGTACAGCATTGCATTGCTCTGAATTCCATGTGGATAATGACTGTTGAGATTTTGGGAATATCATTCTGAAAATTATCACTAACAAACAAAGGCTAACCCTCCAGAGGGAGAAAAAAAATTCACAAAGGACTTGTTATCGGGCCTTCCGTGAAAATATAAAACATTTATCTACGGCACGGTTCTGTGATTAGGGAAGAAAGCTATCGCACAGAATACAATAAAGCTTACACATCATAATAGATCCAATTAGTTTGTTAATCTTATATTATGTTGCAAATGTTAAAAGGGGTCACGGCAAACTGCTACAACAGAAGCCAGAATTTGTTAACTTCTAGGATAGATTATTGGAAATAATTTCACAATATGTTTTTCAAAGTCTCTGGTATCAGGACATATGTGTGAAGAAGACGTTTCCTTTACTACGGTACACATGAGTACGTTCCTAGACATTTGTAGAGTGGTTGTTTTTAGTCCACTCCATAGACATAAGGAAACATACAGTAGGGATAAGATGATGAACAGGACAATGGTGACCTACTTCCTTCTGAAAGGGACTTCAGATGTTCCAGAGGAGCAGTTTCTGATCTTTCTTCTGGTTCTTCTCATGTATCTCATCGCTCTTGGTGGGAACACGACCATCCTACTCCTGGTTTGCCTGGACTCTCATCTCCACACTCCCATGTACTTCTTCCTGTGTAATCTCTCTGTTCTCAACATTTCTACTCCCACTATCGCACTGAACAAAATATTTGTTATTTTTGTAACAGGGAATAATGTAGTGTCTATTACAAACTGCATAGCACAGGTTTATTTTTATGCATGGTTTAGCATTAATGAGTTGATACTACTTACAGCAATGAGTTATGACCGTTATGTCGCCATCTGCAATCCGCTGCATTATCCATCTGTCATGAATATCAGAGTTTGTGCCGGCTTGGCCACCTTCTCCACCTCATTTAGTCTTTTACAGATCCTTCCTCCAGTGTTCTTAATATCCCAATTCTCTTGCTGCACTTCCAACATAATTAACCACTTCTTATGTGATGTTGTGGTTTTAATGAATATTTCTTGTAGCGATACCTCCTTTGTGAGATTGCTGATCTTCATACAGGGGTTACTTTCGACTTTCAGTCCACTTCTCCTCACCTTCATCTCTTACGTCCTCATTATTGCGACTATATTAGGAATTAAGACTAGTACAGGGAGGGTGAAAGCTTTCTCAACATGTTCTTCTCACCTTACGGTTGTTAGTCTACTGTACGCAAGTCTTGTCTGTCAATATTATACACCAAGCGACATGTTCAAGTCCACCAAACTTTTGTCTTTGCTCAACGCGGCTGTGATTCCCATGCTAAACCCCTTCATCTACAGCCTGAAAAATAATGATGTGAAGACAGCTCTACTGCGGAAGATGAAATATTTTAAGGGCTTCTTCTGAAGGCATATTTTCAACGGTAATAAAAAAAATACATCCATTTTTGTAATTGGTGATGCGACCATTGGTTCTGTTTTCAATGTGCTGTCTATAGATGTGATAAAAAGGAAAAATGAACATAATTAAGCTTGTAGTGAGATTTTTAACAGGGAAACTGTGGAAAGAATTTTATAATTAAATCTGTTAATCTTTATGTATACCCTGTATATCATGTATATCCTGTGTAACCTATGTGACTATACAGACCACATGCACAAGATTAGATTATTGTGTTAGAATGACACTTTAAGTTAACCGAGGAGTTATCACGATATCACTGAATATATATTCTGCATATGTTTTGAACCATTTACTGTGTACAGTTTTTTCCATATTCCTTCACAGTAAGCCAGAACAACCTTCAACCCCCCCTCAGTGTCATTCTGTACCAAGCACAGAGCCAGCAGGTTGAGAGGACCAGTTTAAACCAGTTCTCTGAAAGTATGGGTAATTCTGAAGGACATGAGACAAGGAACTGATGTCAGAAGATTTCTCTTTCCTGTTGACTTTCATTTATTCATGAGGGACACAGAGGAAGAACAACCCCACCTAAAAGGAGGAACTGGACATGATGATTGGACTTTTAACAGATAGAACTGCCCAAAGGGAGGCATATTTTATTATATTCATTAGGTTTAAAAGCCTCTGTGCACAGGAAGAACTTGCTTTTTCTTGCTATGCAGGACCTGTGTAGTCATAGTGTCCATACTCATGCTGGCTGAGAAAACGCCCTTGTACAAGTGAAATAAAGGTTTCTAAGGTTTTGGCAAATGAATGAAGAGTGTCTCATTGAGTAAGTTAATTTTCCTTTAACATCTGGTTCATCGAACCGGAAAACCTATAGTCACAAAAACGTGAGACCCAGGAGCGCGTTTGCGACTGGCGAATCTGATAACAAGCTGGTGAAAGCCCACCGAGACGACGTTTCCTTTAAAAAGCAGGTGGCCAAACGCAACTGGAGCTCACGTCTTTGTGACGTACGGTTTATTTCGAACCGTGAGACTTCTTCAGCCAAGGTCGGTGAAATCGCCTACTTAGGATTCTAAAACAAACTTCTCGGGTGTCCTGAAAGCTTCTTAAATTGTAAGTACTACCTTTTTATTTCTGTAACTTCTCATACGCAGGGCTGCGCAAAATTAGAGTGTAAGTTGTTGATGTGTTGTTATGATGTTTGAAGTATGTTTAAAGGTTTAACTCCCTAAGTCCTAAGTCCCAAGTAACGGTTTATTACACTGAGCATTGTCAGGTCTCTGCTGCAGCCCCCGAGGTGCCTTAGCAGGAAAGTTTTTATCTTAATGCAGGCACTCTGCCTCAGCGGGAATTGTAAGATCTTTGCACTGTAAATACAGGAATTGTTACATCTTTGTGCATAAAGGGCAGTACGCTTTCCGGGAGGGGACCCACGGAACATTGTGAAGAGGTGTGTAAACAAGGGGGGGGGCGAGTTAAACAGTAAAAGAATTGTTCGATTGTTGTGAGAGAATGGGCCAAAATACAGGAAAGATCAAGGCTACTGATGATGAATATGTCATGCGCAAGAAAAATAAAAACTGGGTAAAATATTGCAGCCTGTGGAAAAATAAATATGATTTTTCAGGACATTTGCATTTTGAGGAGTGCAGAAATCTTGTTTCTCGAATTAAAAGTGATGCACAGGGAAATGTGGTTTTAGAGAAGCAATATGGTTTATCAGAAGCTCAAAGATGGCTACTAGAAGCATATACGAGGAGGGGCCAAGTCTTAGCACATTGGTTAGGGATAGAGAACAAAGACTTGGAGGAGGTACCATCTACTGTATGTCAAGTTCCCCAGAACCCTCCCCAAAACCAAACTCAGCCCCTCCCACAAAAGGTGGATGGGACCTCCCAGACATATGAGGCGGAATATGGTATCAATGCATCAGACATAGATGAGCTATTGGATACAGTGATGAAGGCTTTTAGCAAATATAGAGGTATAGCTCCCCCTGCTGTTGAAACGACAGATTCCCCTTATGAACGGTGTAGGATTGCTATACGTGAGGTTTTGACTGAAGGATTGTGCAAGTGTGTCACACAATATATTGTGGATCATAGAGTCTGCAGACCGAGTGATTTTCTAAAAAGTATCCGGCACCCTGTATGTGGGATTAAGGAAAGGAAAGGGAAGAAAGTTGCTACATATGGTTATGATTGTGATGATGATGAAAATGGCTGTTACATGAATGACCGTGGGCGCATCGCACGCCCACAAAAGCGCAGATTCAGGGATCATGAAGGTCGCAAGCAACGCGGAGCATGTTTTGAATGTGGATTGAAAGGTCACCTGGTCCGACAGTGTCCCCAGAGAGCTCAAGGTCCACAGTGACAGAGTGTGGTTTAGGGTACTAATTTGTGCCCTAGTTGAAGGCAAATGAGAAAGTGAATTAATTGATGAACATAGAATGTTACGTTGTGGTGTGTAAGATGTGAAGCTGGGAATTCTAAGCTCTGAAATCTAAATCACCAGAGCTCCCTGGGGAGTGTGCAGCAGGAGGGGAGGAGGGGGGCCTATAGGAGAAATCCACAAGTTATGAGCTGCTGTTTATCTGTCTGTTTGTCGTTTGGGTAGTTTGTACAGTATACAAATGTCTGTACAAGTTTTATACTCTGTCTGTTTGATGTTCGTCTGAAGATTGAAAGTTTAAAAGTGATTCTTACTGTTTGTCTGTAAATGTCGGTTATTTGAAATGTGTTTGTACTGTTGAATTCTGTGAAATTTGAGTGGAGTTTCTGTCTGGAATCTGTGAGAAGGTATGAGTTACGCCCACATTTCTGAGGAGGGGGCAAGAGGCTTCATGGACCACTAGTCCCAGCCTAGATGTGTGTTGGAGCAGAACGGAGTGATTTGAGAAAATGCATGCAGCAAGATGAAAGGTTTGTTTGCAAGAAATTAATGTATATATTTTGTGAAACCCAGAGTGCGGGATAAATAAAAAAAAAAAGAGAGAGAAACCCCGCAAATATTACTTTCAATTATAAGAGTAAAATATGATGATTTTTGTTTTTTGTTTCTGGGAACAATTGATTGCTGTATTGCTGTAGTATGTGGGTCATTGTCATCGACTGATTGACTGTTTTGATTGACATCTGATTAAATTTTTATAAATTGTGGGTATGTTAGAAGAAGTTCAGTAAAATGATTTTGATAGAGATATTTTGACCACAATGCCTTGTCAAATGGCGGACTGCAGAGAGGGATGCATGATTGTAGTTCTCTGCCAAGAGCCCAACCCCACCCCCACCAGCCCCACCCCCCCCCCCCCTGCCCCCACCCGCACCCCCACCAGCCCAATCCCACCAGCTCCATCCATCCATTCCCCCACCACCCCCCCCCCCGCCTATGCTGCACAGCCAGTTTGCTTGGGCATTTACGTCTTCATTGTCCAAAAAAAGCTGCACCACCCTAGCCCCTGTACTTTTGTTTTCTGTGTTGTTTATTGACCAGAGGATGTTTTTCCCGTCCGCATCTGCACGCAGTGACTTGTCCACAAGGCAATTAACAAATCTTTGTGGATCAGTTCTATGTGCATAGGAGGGAATACACCAATGATTGTCCTGGTCTTACAGTAGTGAGCTGAAGAACATCGTGGAATAGATAAGCTTCTTTCTGCGTCTCTGCTCAAGCTGTGTGTTTATTACTTACCCTGTTATATGGGATTCCGTCCCCCACTGTTTTCACTACTAGCCTGTATGCTTTCCCATCATGCATATGTTTGCGGCTTAGTGGTGTCCACAGGGTTAGGTGCCAGCAACTGACGAGCCCACCTGTCCTACGTACCATGGATGTTATGTGGGTTCCCGCAGCACTGGCCATCCACTTGTGTGCAACTTCCCCGTCCCCTCATCTCCCGTGGCAAAGAAATGGCAGTTCTAACGTCTACAACTACA
Organism: Hyperolius riggenbachi; assembly: GCF_040937935.1. NCBI lineage: Eukaryota > Metazoa > Chordata > Amphibia > Anura > Hyperoliidae > Hyperolius > Hyperolius riggenbachi. The sequence continues at coordinate 29,356,147 of NC_090653.1, read as the reverse complement.
GCTCCCTCTGCAGCTTTGCTGTCTCAGGCTTCAGGTCACCCTTTTAGGTCACCCTGTATACTGCTGACCTACTAATTTTTTTTATTGACTGATGTGATGTTTACACTGACTTGCAGTAATGACACATGGTTTTCTTTTTTTTTTGCACATGTGTCAACAGGAGGGATGGTGCGGTAACTAAGGGTGTGGTAACTAAACTAGAAAAACACCACATGGAAAAATTGTGATGCTTTGAGATGTTGTCCGCAGTTGTGAAACAAACAGGTGTCCTCTTTTTCAATACACAGGAATAGCTCCAGAGGAGGGGTGACTGACAGATAACCTGAGACATACCCGCAAGCACCAAACATTTACCCAGGCCCAATACCCACAGAAAAGGACAGGACAAGGTAACAAAGAAGGAGCATTGTCCTTTACCAGGGTGGGAGGGCCCTTACCAAGTTCCTGAAGCCTGGGTCCATCTGGTTCACTATAAAAGGGTGCCCCCTACCTGTCTCCAGGGAAGGAACATTTGCCTGAACTGGTCAAGAGGGGCCGAGGGTGAGAAATATATTAGCAGGTTGCTTCTCACCTATACGGCTGTTCTTGTTTAAAGCAGGATGAAGGAGGTAGAGGAGGGAAAGAGGGCACCCCCGCATATGAGTATAATGGATGTGGGTTTCTTTAAAACTCCAGTGGGAAAAGGAACCATAGTTGCTATGGTAACATTGGCCCTGATTGTGATCATAGTTGAAGGAATCACCTGGTTACAACTCCCTACCGACGAGACTTTAACTAGACAAGTTAGAAAATTAATCACACAAAGAACGTCCAAATATACAAACCACGGGTATGGGACAGGGGTGATCGACTTGAATGCAACCATCTCACCTGGTATGGACAATGTAGTGTTTAGACTAAAGCCCGCTGAAATATTTGTGGATAAGTATGGAACTAACTACAACTTTTACTTGGGAGCAAGGGACAGGCTACCCATATTGAGCTGGAAAGATGTGTGGAAGACTACTGATCCATCTGGGTGGGAGACATCGAGTACAAAGTTAGATCCCAAAGATATAAACCTGTACGACAGAATAAGCATCCAGAAAGTCGCAAATGAAGTTTGGATAATATTAAAAGGACCTGAGGCGACAGATACTGGCACATACGTGCTTGGGGTTACGATCCCAGGGACAGATCCCTATGTTATTATGACAATGACAATAACTGTTCGACCCGAACAAACCACTGAACGACCTCCATTGAACAGAAATGGCAGGCCAGACAAAAAGACTACTGACCCATCCCCATTGAACAGTGTTAACAGGATGGACGCGACTAGTAACAAGGTTTTAGTAAAGGGAGAGCAGCTACCCCCTAAGCTACTCCATCTATTAAACGAGGTAGAATACAGGGGGAATCTTTGGACCACTTTGGCAACTTTTACTGCAAATCAAATGAATGTGTCTGACTGTATTGTGTGTGCAGCGGCTAGACCGCAGATTGCTCTGGTACCAGTAGTGGCGAGTGGGTCTGAATTAGAATGTATGATACAAAGTATGATAAGTGTGAATCAACCACGGAACTGTACTACAGAGAGAGTCCGTATGAAGGTACCAGGCACGCCGCAGCGTGCATTTGCTACAGCCAGCAATCTTACGTGCTATAATAGATCTGCCCCTAGTAACCATCCAATGATCAAGTATTGTGGAGAAATAGTGGAGATAACCAATGATAAAGGGTTGAGCCTAGGAACAAAATGGCAGTTAGAAGATACTTGGTGGACTTGTGAACCCAACAAAGCAGAATCATCATTGCCACCAGAATGGAAAGGGTTGTGTGCCCCTGTCTGGATGATAGAACATGTCACTATATTGCCCTATGAGTCCTTTAAAATTTTGGTGGATAAAAAGGTACACCGGAGTAAAAGGGAGGCACCAAAAGGGAGTTTGGACCCATATGTATATATTGATGCAATAGGGGTCCCCAGAGGGGTGCCAGATGAGTTCAAGGCTAGGAACCAAATTGCTGCAGGGTTTGAGTCCATTTTCCTATGGCCAACAGTTAACAAAAATGTAGATTGGATTAATTACATTTATTACAATCAGCAAAGATTTGTTAATTATACTAGAGATGCTATCGAAGGTTTGGCAGAACAACTGAAAGCAACATCATTAACAGCACTGCAGAATAGAATTGCATTAGATATGCTGTTGGCAGAGAAGGGGGGTGTATGTGAAATTTTTGGGGAACAATGTTGTACCTACATTCCAGATAATACATCCCCTGATGGAAAAGTGACAGTGGCTCTTCAGCAGTTAAAAGACCTATCCGAAGAGCTGAAACGAAACTCAGGTGTTTCAAACCCAATAACGGACTGGTTACAGAACTGGTTTGGAAGCTGGACTTCATTTTTTCAGAGTTTTGGTATCGCATTCCTAACTGTTCTTGTGGTTCTGTTCCTACTAGCCTGCTGTATTTTTCCAATGCTGAGAACATTTTTTGCAAGGTTGATAGATAAGCATATGAGTACTACTATGTATGCAGCCTTAGCACAGCATGATGAAGAAGCATACGGTGATTTGGGAGGAGATTATGATGGTATGCTGGAGGGAGATGGCCAGGCCAACGTGTGAGGCAGTAATTCCAGCTCACGGCCAGAGCCTGATTTTTGTTTTTGATCATTTCACTTCTATGCCCTGACTTGCTGTAGTGCATACCCATTTGCAGCAAAGGGGAGTAGAAGGCTGTGTTTGCTTGAATCTCTAACCCCTGTAGTGGAGACACATTTGCAGATACCTGAGGTTTAAGTAAACATAAGCACAGAAATGTGAATGTAAATATTCCTTTTATACACATATGTAATCAAGCCACAACCCACAGTATTAATTATAAACAGGAGGGAAATGTGGAAAGAATTTTATAATTAAATCTGTTAATCTTTATGTATACCCTGTATATCATGTATATCCTGTGTAACCTATGTGACTATACAGACCACATGCACAAGATTAGATTATTGTGTTAGAATGACACTTTAAGTTAACCGAGGAGTTATCACGATATCACTGAATATATATTCTGCATATGTTTTGAACCATTTACTGTGTACAGTTTTTTCCATATTCCTTCACAGTAAGCCAGAACAACCTTCAACCCCCCCTCAGTGTCATTCTGTACCAAGCACAGAGCCAGCAGGTTGAGAGGACCAGTTTAAACCAGTTCTCTGAAAGTATGGGTAATTCTGAAGGACATGAGACAAGGAACTGATGTCAGAAGATTTCTCTTTCCTGTTGACTTTCATTTATTCATGAGGGACACAGAGGAAGAACAACCCCACCTAAAAGGAGGAACTGGACATGATGATTGGACTTTTAACAGATAGAACTGCCCAAAGGGAGGAATATTTTATTATATTCATTAGGTTTAAAAGCCTCTGTGCACAGGAAGAACTTGCTTTTTCTTGCTATGCAGGACCTGTGTAGTCATAGTGTCCATACTCATGCTGGCTGAGAAAACGCCCTTGTACAAGTGAAATAAAGGTTTCTAAGGTTTTGGCAAATGAATGAAGAGTGTCTCATTGAGTAAGTTAATTTTCCTTTAACAAAACCTAACTAACCATATATCAAATTTCAATGTTATGACAGAAAGGGCATTTGGTTGTCACATCACATATAGTATGTTATAGTATACTTTGGTGGAGGGTGACCAATCACTGACATTGCTGGTGAAGCGCAGTTAATTGTCTTTGTTCGTTTTCCTGATTCAGACGATATACTAGAACGTATATTGTTTTGCCGCCCACTACCCGGCAGAACAACTGGGGAAGAAATATTCACAATAATTGACAATTTTTTCAGTGAACATGGATTACAGGACGAACTTCTGGAGTGATAGCACGAGCCAAGGCAAGAAACAGTTCCATTGTTTCAAATCACTGCATCTTGCACAGACATGCACTTGCTTCTAAAAGGATGAGCCCATTGTTATATGATGTTTTGACGGATGCTGCAAAAATAATAAATTTCATCAAAAGCCGACCATTGAATGGGCGTTTATTCAGACAACTGTGCAACGATTTGGGTTCAGAGCATAGTACTCCCCTCTTTAATTCAGAAGTACGCTGGTTGTCAAGAGGTGGAACGTTGTCAAGGTTATTTGAGTTGAGAGAAGAAACTCACCTGTTCCTGACAAATGTTTCATTACCCCTAGCAGAAAAATTTGAAAATGTCTTCTGGGTGTCCTGCCTTGGCTATCTGGCTGACATATTTAAAAAGCTAAAGGAGCTTAATCGTTCCCTGCAGGGCCATGGCCATAACGTATTTATCATGGAAGATAAAATTTGTGCATTTTACAATAAAATCTCCCTGTGGCTAGGCCAAGTGAAGAAAGGGAATATTGCATCTTTTGCTAGTTTGTCAGATTTTATAGAACTGAATTCTGTTGCTCACACTGAAGAAATTGAAATAGCAATTCAAAATCACCTTTAAAAATTGCACACCAAATTTGTTCTGTATTTCTCATTCCTGTCAAGAGGATGTGAAACTGGAATCAATTGGGTTGCATCACCGTTCATTACGGATAATGTAAGCCCTTTCCTATCAAGAGCAAGAAGCACTTCTGGAAATTACATCAGACCGCATGTTGAAGGAACTGTTTAATGAATCCAGAAGTGGGGGAAAAAGCTATTGTAGCTTTATTGCCATTTGGTTCCACATACTTGTGTGAGAAGGCGTTTTCTTCATTGACATGTATAAAAACTAAAGAAAGGGACTGTCTGCAGCTGGAATCAGACTTGATTTTATCAGTAAGCACTCTCCAGCCACGACTGCAAAGACTGATGTCAGAGAAATAGGCACAAATTTCCCATTAAGTGTAATATCGGTTAACACTGTATGTATCCCTAATTATTGGCCAGCACTGCATAATATGTTGGCGCTTTAATAAATAATAAACATAATAAAAAATATTATTATTATTAAATATATATACTTTATTATGTTTTTTTCACTTATTGAGTAGTCGACATCTTGCAAAATCACAGGTGGTACTTGAAAAAATTCATGCAATAAAAGTGGTACAATTTCTGAAAAGGTTGAAAAGCCCTGGCATATAGGACGTGAGGTTCGTGTGTGACGTCATTTGGGCTGGGGCTGCCATAATAATGGGCCTCTAGTTTGTCCCCCCCCCCCCCCCCCCCCGGCCAAAAAGCCCTAATCCTCCCCTGGTGGAGCTGGACGCACAGGGCCCTGTCTAGTTCATGTTTACTGTTATGTTTCTCCTGGGAGATCCTTTTCATCCTCTGTTTAACCAGTTCGCACCCAGACCTTGTTTCCCACTTATGGACCGGAGCATTTTTGACAGTTTAGCTATGTCCCTATTTAATCAGAAATAACTTTATCCCTACTTATGACACAGAAATGAAATATATATATAGTTTTTTTTCAAGACAAACTAGGCTTTCATTGTATGCCATTTTTTCCCTCAAACAATTTTGTTTTCTATGAATTTTAGTGGGAAAACAATGAAAAAAAAATAGAAAAACACATTATTTCTCAGTTTTACCAATTCCAGTTTAAAAATAAAAAGTGCTACTGCAGATAAAAAATACAAATTTTGGCTATTTGTGAGAAAACGCGGAAAAGCCGCTGCGAGTGTTCAGAGCAAGGCGGCTGATTCCGCGTCCAACGCGGCAGGTTGCGCGCATGGGCCTGCATCTGCTGGCATGACTGAACGCGGAAAAACCACCGCATGTCCTGAGAACAAGGCGGTGGATTCCGCGTCCGACACAGCAGTTTGCACGCATAGGCCTACATCTGACAGTATGGCGGAACGCGGAGGAACCGCCGCATGCTCTGATAGCGGTGCGGCTGGTTCCGCGCCCAGCACAGCGAATGGTTTACAGCACAGGTCTGGTGTGGCTGGGACTGATAGTCCACACAGGTTTAGAAGGACGCGCGCGCGCTGAGAGGCAGAGCTTTTATGTCAGCCAGAAGGGAGTCAGCTGACCAAGCCGGTCAGCTAACAATTCCACCACTTTCCATTGGTCCAGCACTTAGGGGAGGCGCTGGAGAGCGCCTTGCTATATATATGGGTGCTGGTCATTCTCTGGTTGTCTGCCGTTGTGATCACTACGTGGAAGCACTCAGACCTTTTGTCAGAATTTGTGTTATTCTCTAGACTAGTTCCAGGGTGTTGATGATCACGGACCTCACACCCCAGATTAGGAATTCTGTATATTATCTGTGTTATTACTTTAGACTAGTTCCAGGATGTTGATGACTAAGGAGCTCACACCCAAGACTAGGAATTAGCTTTACCATCATGTTATTACTTCAGACTTGTTCCAGGGTGTTGATGATCAAGGAGCTCACACATTTACACTAGACAATTGTTGATGATTTGTTATGACCTTCTGCTTTCCTGACCTCTCTTCTGATCTCTGATTTGGTACTTCGCTATATCTGATACTCCGTTGCCAAACCTTGCTTGCCTTAGGATTCCGTATCTGTCTCTTTCCTCTGTATCTGATCTGTCTGTCTGTTGCCGACCTGGCTTGTCCGACCTCGAGAACTATCTCCTCTGTTTAGCGATAGTTCACAGATCTGTCAGTGACACTCCACCATTGGTGTCACTCACACTCTGGTCCTTCCCACTCTCAGCCTGACTCCTCCCCTTGGGGAGCCTCAGGCCTTTGGAAGGAGCCTACTCTCTGGGCAGTATCTCTTACTGCTTTGCACCCTCTATACGGGGGCTCTCCTCAAAGTATTACTGTTGCACCAAACACTCATATTTACTCAGGTGTCCAGAGGTTAGAGATATATCTGATTATCGGTGATACTGCAGATCATCAATAATCGGGTATACATCTGTATTCTCGGTGATACTGCAGATCACCGGTAATCAGACCCTCTCTGTGTTACACCGATCGTTACACTATTCTTACCACTTATCACAAAACTTACATTATGTTCCTGTCACAATTCATGGTGAAGATGTTTTATTCTGAAATAATGCTACAGAGTGTAATTTTCACTATGAACTGAGAAAATTAAAGTATTTTTAATGGTGAAAATCAATCTCATTAGCTTAGGGAACATATATTCCCATTCACCAATTAGTGCTGCATCAGATAGTGCCAGAAATGTGCACAGGAGCAAGCCTAATCCTGCACAGCACTGCTTCTGCTACAAGACGTATATCTACTGACTCATGGCTTAGATGAAGTCACAGAGGACGTAGATATACTGTAGTGGCGGATAAAGTGGTTAAAGGGAATCTGTAAAAAAAAGAGAACCCCTCTGGGGGGATACATACCTGGGGAGGGGGGAGCCTCTAAATGCTAATTTGGGTTTCACCCATCCTCTCTTCACTTTACGGGATCCAGCGCCGGCAGCATGTCGGGTGGGGCGCAGGCGCAGCAGCGGCTGGACTATTTACTTTCCATGCTGCCGCAGTAGTGGCTTTCTGATGGGCTCCAGTGGAATTAGCCGAGCCTGATCAGGTCCACCCTACTGCACAGACACGAGTCACATGCACCTGCGCAGTAGAGCAGACTGTATCAGGCTCGGCTATTTCTGCAGGAGTCGATCAGAAAGCCACTACTGTGCCTGTGCAAGAGTGTGCAAGGTAATATTTATATCTCTGCTGTTCAGGGGCTGCCATCGCTGGATCCCGGAGGGTGGGGGGAATGGGAGGCACCTCATTAGGATCCAGAGACTTCCCCCATCACAGACTGAGCTGAGTCACAGGCTATATGGGACTGACAGGAGTACAGTGGAGGGGACAGGAGGACATGCAGGCAGCTGGCAGAATACAGGAGGCTGGAGGAAATCCCAGGTCAGTAAAGATGCTTTTGGTACGACAGTCTCAGGTACACTTTATAAGAAGACTGTAATCCCAATGTACTGACCCCCCCCCCGGATCCACAGTGACCCCTTAGACAGGAGCACACAGAGACAGGAGGGAACTATTTCATGTTATTACTTTCTATTTACTGCTGCATACAGTGTTTATTTCTTATTTCCATCATTTCCTATCATCTGTGAGGCCCCTGACACACTGACACGCTGCATCGCACCACGGCTTCCCTGCCGCACCCCCCAGCAGGGGCCACGCGAGCGTACGGAGACTGGCACAGATCATGTAATGTCACGCTGTGCACCAGGAGTAGCAAACTCACCACATTCTCAACGCAAAGTCTGCAGAGTGTTACCACGTGTCCCATGCCTACAGCACGGATTACGCAGTAATGCAAGCCAATGGGCGCTGCAGTAAGTGTGAAGGGCGGGACCATGGTGTGAAACGCCCCCTCATGTGTGGACTGACAGGAATCCCAGCCTGCCCTGCCCTGCTACACCACCAATCACTGCTGAGATCTGGAGAATTGCTGTTTTCATAAATCTGGCCGCAGTGTGCAGAGCAGGCTGGGTGTCCTAATAATAGAGCCTAGCACTGCCTGCAGGCCACACGGCACTGTGTATGACTGAATACAGGAGGCCAGAGTCCAGCACTGCTGGAAGAGGGCTGTGTCCCTCCTGTGTAAGTCAGTCTGCAGTGCTGTGTTATCTCATTGCAGAACTACAAGACTATGCAAACCTAATACAGTGTAAAATACTCCAGCCACCCCCGCCCCCAACATCCCTAGTTTGACTCCACAAATACAACACATGTATGAATTATGCTTACTATTTATTTCCTTTCTTCTTCTTTTCAGAATTACAGAATATAAAAAGAAAGAATAATTAGTTTAAGTCCATTTTTCCATTTACAGGCTGCTCACCAATAGAAGAAATAGAGATAGTCAGAATTGTTACAAGGTGACAGAATACCCAAATCGCTTACAGTGACTGGCAAAATTGTATTTATATGTCGTTTATGTTGTTTATATGACAATAAATAAGGATTTCGGGATATAAATGTTCAGGACAGAAACCAGGAATTGTCCCTGGAAATGACAGACAGCTAGTAATTACCGGCAGGACAATTAGCCAATCACAATCCTCTACCTGTGATGTCACCAGTGGGCGGAACTCTCACACCCCCTGACTCCCCCAGATATCTTTATACAACCATTCAGTAGCCATACTACAGCATGGAGCGGCTCAGGGAAGGTGGCAGTGAAGGTGTGGAGGTGTCTGATCGGGTCACACAGGGCATGAAAGGAGATCTGCCCGGCCTCATAATTAGTGTTGGGCGAACATCTAGATGTTCGGGTTCGGGCCGAACAGGCCGAACATGGCCGCGATGTTCGGGTGTTCGACCCGAACTCCGAACATAATGGAAGTCAATGGGGACCCGAACTTTTGTGGTTTGTAAAGCCTCCTTGCATGCTACATACCCCAAATTTACAGGGTATGTGCACCTTGGGAGTGGGTACAAGAGGAAAAAAAAATTAGCAAAAAGAGCTTATAGTTTTTGAGAAAATCGATTTTAAAGTTTCAAAGGGAAAACTGTCTTTTAAATGCGGGAAATGTCTGTTTTCTTTGCACAGGTAACATGTTTTTTGTCGGCATGCAGTCATAAATGTAATACATATAAGAGGTTCCAGGAAAAGGGACCGGTAACGCTAACCCAGCAGCAGCACACGTGATGGAACAGGAGGAGGGTGGCGCAGGAGGAGAAGAAGGCCACGCTTTGTGAGACACAACAACCCCGGCCTTGCATGAGGGCAAGAAGCGTGCGGATAGCAGGCTTTGTACCGCCATGCAGTCATAAATGTAATAAAGATAAGTGGTTCAATAAACAGGGACCACGCGGCAACGCTAACCCAGCAGCAGCAGACGTGATGGAACAGGAGCAGGCGCAGGAGGAGAAGGCCACGCTTTGTGAGACACAACAACCCAGGCCTTGCATGAGGGCAAGAAGCGTGCGGATAGCATGCTTTGTACCGCCATGCAGTCATAAATGTAATAAAGATAAGTGGTTCAATAAACAGGGACCACGCGGCAACGCTAACCCAGCAGCAGCAGACGTGATGGAACAGGAGGAGGCGCAGGAGGAGAAGGCCACGCTTTGTGAGACACAACAACCCCGGCCTTGCATGAGGGCAAGAAGCGTGCGGATAGCATGCTTTGTACCGCCATGCAGTCATAAATGTAATAAAGATAAGTGGTTCAATAAACAGGGACCACGCGGCAACGCTAACCCAGCAGCAGCAGACGTGATGGAACAGGAGCAGGCGCAGGAGGAGAAGGCCACGCTTTGTGAGACACAACAACCCAGGCCTTGCATGAGGGCAAGAAGCGTGCGGATAGCATGCTTTGTACCGCCATGCAGTCATAAATGTAATAAAGATAAGTGGTTCAATAAACAGGGACCACGCGGCAACGCTAACCCAGCAGCAGCAGACGTGATGGAACAGGAGGAGGCGCAGGAGGAGAAGGCCACGCTTTGTGAGACACAACAACCCAGGCCTTGCATGAGGGCAAGAAGCGTGCGGATAGCATGCTTTGTACCGCCATGCAGTCATAAATGTAATAAAGATAAGTGGTTCAATAAACAGGGACCACGCGGCAACGCTAACCCAGCAGCAGCAGACGTGATGGAACAGGAGCAGGCGCAGGAGGAGAAGGCCACGCTTTGTGAGACACAACAACCCAGGCCTTGCATGAGGGCAAGAAGCGTGCGGATAGCATGCTTTGTACCGCCATGCAGTCATAAATGTAATAAAGATAAGTGGTTCAATAAACAGGGACCACGCGGCAACGCTAACCCAGCAGCAGCAGACGTGATGGAACAGGAGCAGGCGCAGGAGGAGAAGGCCACGCTTTGTGAGACACAACAACCCAGGCCTTGCATGTGGACAAAAAGCGTGCGGATATAGCAGCAATGCTTTTTGCCGCCATGCAGTCATAAATGTAATACAGATGAGAGGTTCAATAAACAGGGCCCGGAAACGCAACACCATCCCAGATGTTCATTGGTCATGTTACTTGGTTGGGGTCCTGGAGTGTTGCGTAGTCATTTCCAATCCAGGATTGATTCATTTTAATTTGAGTCAGACGGTCTGCATTTTCTGTAGAGAGGCGGATACGCCGATCTGTGACGATGCCTCCGGCAGCACTGAAACAGCGTTCCGACATAACGCTGGCTGCCGGGCAAGCCAGCACCTCTATTGCGTACATTGCCAGTTCGTGCCAGGTGTCTAGCTTCGATACCCAATAGTTGAAGGGTGCAGATGGATGGTTCGACACAGCTACGCCATCTGACATGTAGTCCTTGACCATCTTCTCCAGGCGATCGGTGTTGGAGGTGGATCTGCACGCTTGCTGTTCAGTGGGCTGCGGCTGCATGGGTGTCAGAAAATTTTCCCACTCCAAGGACACTGCCGATACCATTCCCTTTTGGGTACTAGCTGCGGCTTGCGTTGTTTGCTGCCCTCCTGGTCGTCCTGGGTTTGCGGAAGTCAGTCTGTCTGCGTACAACTGGCTAGAGGAGGGGGAGGATGTCAATCTCCTCTCTAAAGTCTCCACAAGGGCCTGCTGGTATTCTTCCATTTTGACCTGTCTGACTCTTTCTTCAAGCAGTTTTGGAACATTGTGTTTGTACCGTGGATCCAGAAGGGTATAAACCCAGTAATTGGTGTTGTCCAGAATGCGCACAATGCGTGGGTCACGTTCAATGCAGTCTAGCATGAATTGAGCCATGTGTGCCAGAGTCCTACCAGAATCCTCATCATCCTCTTGTGAGCGTTGTGATAGTTGTTGTGATGCATCATAGTCGTCACCTTCCTCCTGGTCTGCTTCTGCTGACCATTCGCGTTGAAATGTGGAAGTCCAACGTGCACCGCTCTGGCCCTCGTCAGTGGTGGCATGAAATTCCTGCTCCAACTCCAGCTGTTCCTCCTCCTCTTCTTCGTCATAGCTGCTGGGGCCAGCGTTCCCTGAGGCGGATGGCCTGATGTTGGTACCATCACGCTGATCGTTTTCTCCTTCAGATTCCCCCAGTTGCATCATGACAGCTGTTTCCTTGATTTTTAACATCGACCTCTTCAGTAAACACAGCAGTGGTATGGTAATGCTGACTGAAGAGTTGTCACTGCTCACAAGCAACGTGGATTGCTCAAAATTTTGGAGGACTTGGCAGAGGTCCAACATGTTGGCCCAATCGGATCCACCGAAGCTTGGCAGCTGGCCGGATGCGCCTCGGTACTGCGCCGTCATGTACTGGACCACTGCACTCTTCTGCTCGCAAAAGCGGGCTAGCATGTGCAGCGTAGAATTCCAGCGCGTAGGGACATCACACAGCAAGCGATGGTGGGGGAGATTGAAGCGCTCCTGCATCTTGGCGAGTGCCCCCGAAGCAGTACTGGAATTTCTACAATGTTTGGACACTCGACGCACCTTCAACAGCAGATCGGGCACGCCTGGGTATGTCCTCAGGAACCGCTGAACTACTAGGTTCATCACGTGCGCCAGGCAAGGGATGTGTGTCAGCTTAGCCAACCTTAAAGCGCGAATGAGATTACTCCCATTATCACACACAACCATGCCCGGTTTCAGGTCCAGCGGTGCCAGCCACAAATCCGTCTGTTCCTTTATTCCCCTCCAAATTTCCTCCCCTGTGTGCTGCTTATCCCCAAGGCAGATTAGCTTCAGCAACGCTTGCTGACGCATGCCAACAGCTGTGCTGCACTGCTTCCACGATCCTACTGCTGCTGGGTTAGCGTTTCCGGATGAGGTACAGCTTTGAGATGCGTTGGAGGAGAAGGAGTCAGAGAGGTAGGTGCTGCTGTTATCCAGTGGGAGGGACGGCGGTGCAGCTGTTTGTGGCGTGGGCAACACCCGTGCCGTAGCAGGTGAGGAATCGCTGCCAGGCTCCACAAGGTTCACCCAGTGCGCGGTAAGGGAGATGTATCGACCCTGGCCGAACGCACTCGTCCAGGTGTCAGTGGTGAGGTGAACCTTGCAGGCAACGGCATTCTTCAAGCTTCGGGTTATTTTGCTGACCACGTGCTCATGCAACTCAGGCACTGCAGAGCGTGCAAAGTGGTAGCGGCTGGGAACCACGTAACGTGGGATGGCCACTGACATCATGCCCTTGAAGCTGTTTGTCTCCACCAATCGATATGGCAGCATTTCGCAGGCCAGAAGCTTGGCTATGCTGGCTGTTACTGCCACGGCCCGGGGGTCATTTGCTGGCAATTTCCTCTTGCGCTCAAACATCTCCGACACAGACAACTGAACCGTAGCGCTGCACACGGAAGGGCTGTTGGTTGTTGTGTTTGATGAACACTGGGAGACCTCAAGAGCACTACTCCGGAAAGTGACAGTGTCAGCGTCGTCTGATGTTTGTGAATGTTGTGAACCACGCAATGGCTGGGCTACTGCTGCTGCTGAGGCGGGTCTGGTGGTGAGTCTGGTGAACCCAAGGGAGGCAGTGTTGTTTCTGGTACCCTGTCCTGACGCGTTTGCCCAAAGAGTGGGATGTTTGGATAGCATGTGACGGCTCATGCTGGTGGTGGAGAGGTTGTTAATATTTTTCCCCCTGCTCAGGCGGGTCTTGCACACCTTGCAAATCGCCATGGTAACATCCTCAGTGCAGTCTTCAAAGAAAGCCCAGACTTTGGAGCACCTGCCTCCTTGCTGGCGATTTCTGTTTGCTCCTCTTTTGCCTCTCACTTGAACTTCCACGCTTGTGGTGCCTGAAATTGCGCGCCGCCTACCTTGTGGCACAAGGCGAACTCGTGCAGCAGTGTGTTCTTCAACAGACTCATCTGTGCTGCTGCTACGACGGCGATGTTCTCGTTCACAAACAAAATCTGGGTCTCTGTCCACATTGTCCATACCCTCCTCTTCCATCTCCTCAAACTCGTCATATGTCATTGTGGGCCACCGCCGTGGAGTAGAGCTCCCCACAACAACCTCTGCGCAGCACACTCCAACGTCGTCTTCCAGATCTTGTCGGCCGACCTCCTGCAATTGCAACCCCTCCTGCCCAAATTGCTCTGGGATTTGGGTTTCCGAGTCCTCTTCGGACTCGCCTTGTATTTCAGTGCGCGGTGCATTTCCCACAGTTAACGGTTGTGAATCCAGGCACAACATTTCTGGCTGTTCCTCCATTGACCTTTGAAAGGTGGAAGTTTGTTGGGCTGGGAATAGCTCCTGCGAATACCCCATTGTGTCCTGAGGTAATTCATCGGACTGGTTATCTGGCAGTTGTGTGCGTGGTGTCGCTGCCGGTTGTGTCAGCTTTGTGCCCACTGGCTCCTTGTAACTGGCTGAGGACTCGGACCTCGTGCGTGATGTGCTGGTGCTGCTTAACCCACTGCTGGACGCTTGAGAGGTCATCCAAGTAATTATCTGGTCCTGTTCTTTTGGATTTGTGAGGGTTGTTGTCCTGGACAACATGGGCGGTATTGAGTGGGTTTTCTTGGGTGCTCCCCTGTGGCCTGTACGTGAACCGTCAGGGGAAACACCTCTTCCCTTGCCCCTCCCTCTTTCACCGGATTTCTTCCTCATTTCACTTATCCTTACAGTACACGCTGACTGGCAGCAGTACAGTGGCAGTACAGAAATGCTATACAGTACCACTATTCCCAGCAGCGACACAGAGCACAATGCTATACAGTGACGGGTGAGCGGTGTACCACTATTCCCAGCAGCGACACAGAGCACAATGCTATACAGTGACGGGTGAGCGGTGTACCACTATTCCCAGCAGCGACACAGAGCACAATGCTATACAGTGGCGAACGAGCGGTGTACCACTATTCCCAGCAGACACAGAACAGTACACAGAATGCTATATAGTGTGGCTGAACGAGCGGTGTACCACTGTTCCCAGCAGACACAGAACAGTACACAGAATGCTATATAGTGTGGCTGAACGAGCGGTGTACTACTGTTCCCAGCAGACACAGAACAGTACACAGAATGCTATATAGTGTGGCTGAACGAGCGGTGTACTACTGTTCCCAGCAGACACAGAACAGTACACAGAATGCTATATAGTGTGGCTGAACGAGCGGTGTACTACTGTTCCCAGCAGACACAGAACAGTACACAGAATGCTATATAGTGTGGCTGAACGAGCGGTGTACCACTGTTCCCAGCAGACACAGAACAGTACACAGAATGCTATATAGTGTGGCTGAACGAGCGGTGTACCACTGTTCCCAGCAGACACAGAACAGTACACAGAATGCTATATAGTGTGGCTGAACGAGCGGTGTACCACTATTCCCAGCAGACACAGAACAGTACACAGAATGCTATATAGTGTGGCTGAACGAGCGGTGTACTACTGTTCCCAGCAGACACAGAACAGTACACAGAATGCTATATAGTGTGGCTGAACGAGCGGTGTACTACTGTTCCCAGCAGACACAGAACAGTACACAGAATGCTATATAGTGTGGCTGAACGAGCGGTGTACCACTATTCCCAGCAGACACAGAACAGTACACAGAATGCTATATAGTGTGGCTGAACGAGCGGTGTACTACTGTTCCCAGCAGACACAGAACAGTACACAGAATGCTATATAGTGTGGCTGAACGAGCGGTGTACTACTGTTCCCAGCAGACACAGAACAGTACACAGAATGCTATATAGTGTGGCTGAACGAGCGGTGTACTACTGTTCCCAGCAGACACAGAACAGTACACAGAATGCTATATAGTGTGGCTGAACGAGCGGTGTACTACTGTTCCCAGCAGACACAGAACAGTACACAGAATGCTATATAGTGTGGCTGAACGAGCGGTGTACCACTATTCCCAGCAGACACAGAACAGTACACAGAATGCTATATAGTGTGGCTGAACGAGCGGTGTACTACTGTTCCCAGCAGACACAGAACAGTACACAGAATGCTATATAGTGTGGCTGAACGAGCGGTGTACTACTGTTCCCAGCAGACACAGAACAGTACACAGAATGCTATATAGTGTGGCTGAACGAGCGGTGTACTACTGTTCCCAGCAGACACAGAACAGTACACAGAATGCTATATAGTGTGGCTGAACGAGCGGTGTACCACTGTTCCCAGCAGACACAGAACAGTACACAGAATGCTATATAGTGTGGCTGAACGAGCGGTGTACCACTGTTCCCAGCAGACACAGAACAGTACACAGAATGCTATATAGTGTGGCTGAACGAGCGGTGTACTACTGTTCCCAGCAGTGACACACAATGACTGGGGGGGACCCTGGCTAGCGTGGCTGGAGCGCGAACTACCCTGCCTGCCTACCCAAAGCTAAACCCACAGACAAATGGCGGAGATATGACGTGGTTCGGGTATTTATTTACCCGAACCACGTGACAGTTCGGCCAATCAGAGCGCGTTCGGGTCCGAACCACGTGACCCGTTCGGCCAATCACAGCGCTAGCCGAACGTTCGGGGAACGTTCGGCCATGCGCTCTTAGTTCGGCCATATGGCCGAACGGTTTGGCCGAGCACCGTCAGGTGTTCGGCCGAACTCGAACATCACCCGAACAGGGTGATGTTCTGCAGAACCCGAACAGTGGCGAACACTGTTCGCCCAACACTACTCATAATCCAGATATATCCTGACTCTATCACTGGGGATCCCATCAGGTAACCGGATCACTTTCCTGTCATGTCTCACTAAGTGCTGATTATCCACCCTGTACAAACCCCAGGACTTGTTATTATCGCCAATCCGTGACTCCTCCCATCCTCTCCTCTCTATACTGGGGTAACACATTCCAACTGCCCAGCATACTGATCCCCCAACATCCACTTCCCAGTAATGTCGCCCTGAGGAGAATCTCCGGCTGCTCAACACCTGAGGAGCAAACAGAAATCTCTCTGGTGTTTCTGGGTGGTTCTGCTTTATATCTGACCAGGATGCAGTTTTACTGTCATCTGATATATGCAGCCCATTACCAGCTGTGTTTACATCCAGTAATATGTCTGCAGGCTGTACAGAGATCCCCCCAGTTACCCCAGACATGATATCAGCCAGTCCTGTGTATAATGTGTGTGAGATGCCGGCCACATCCAGATCCCCTCCATCATGGAGCTGCTTATCATGTCTGTCCTCCGTGTCGCACAAGTCACCTGTGTCTGATTCCTGTAAGACAGTCAGTGGATCAGTCATGTTACACAGCTCCTCAATGTGACGCATCTTCCTGGAAAGCTCCTCCTTCTTCATCTCCAGCTGTCTAATGATGTCATCATAGCATTGTACCCGCCTTGTGATGTCACTCAGGACTCTCTCCTCCAGCTCCTCCAGCTGTCTCCTGAGGTCTCTAAACAGGGCAGTGACTCTCTCTGTCTCACCAGCTGCTTTTTCTTGTGCTTTTCTCCTGAGTTCCTCCAGACTCTGGACTCTTTTCTCAGCCTCCTCTGTCTTTGCCATCAGTTTCTGCAGATCATTTCTCAGCTCCTTTTTCTTCTCCTCAGAGGCCTCCTGTAGTGTCTCCACCTGGTGTCTCTGATGTTCTCCAGACAGAGTGCAGGACACACAGACACAGGCAGCATCCTCAGTGCAGTAATACTCCAGGATCTTCTTATGGACGGAGCATTTCCTCTTCCCCAGGTCAGTGGTGGGAGGCAGTAAAGTGTGTTCCCCTGACCTGTCATGTTTCCTCAGGTGATGATCACACAAGGAGGTCTCACACTGCAGACAGGATTTAGTAGCAGGAACAGGAAAGTCACAGTAATTACAGAAGACCCCGGTCTGCTCCTGATCTGTCTCTTTAGCATAAAAAGCCTCACAGATATTATGTAGCCTTGTGTTCCTCACCAGCTCAGGCCTCTTGCTGTATATCTTCTGACATTCAGGACATTTATGTTCCGTTAGATCATCCCGGAGGTCCCAGGTTTGTGTGATGCAGCCCCGGCAGAAGCTGTGGCCACACGACAAGGTCACAGGATCTCTATAGATCTCCATACAGATGGAGCAGCGGAGCTCAGCAGTCACATCAGCAGACGCCATTGTCAACCTGGAATCAGAAGACCAAAGGTGAAGGTATCCCTAATCACACGACAAGCAAGGGGCAGCTTATCACACATTCTTTAATGATTAACTTTGTTACTGTAAGAAACACTTAGACACACATAGATTATACTGTACAGCATTATATGGCAGAAAAGATGTCTCAGGGACTATAAGCACCACATGGAGGGTGTTGAAGAGTTATAAAAATTATGGCTAGGTTTGTACTTTGCACCACACAAACCCACACATCCCCCCTATCCCAAATCTAATCCTGCACATCCAGCATCTCACAGTCATATTCTAATGCCCTACCATATTATTATTATTATTATTATTTATTAATAATAGTGTATTTACAGTATATATATTTAAGTAGCACTGAAATCCTCTGCAGCACATTACAGAGTACATAGTTATGTTACTGACTGTCCTCAGAGGAGCTCACAGTCTAATCCTACCAGAGTCATAGTCTAATGTCCTACCATATTATTATTATGTATTTATATAGCACTGACATCTTCTGCAGCACATTACAGAGTACATAGTCATGTCACTGACTGTCCGCAGAGGAGCTCACAGTCTAATCCTACCATAGTCATAGTCGAAATGTCCTACCATATTACTATGTATTTATATAGCAGTGACATCTTTTGCAGCACTGTTCAGAGTACATAGTCATGTCACTAACTGTCCTTAGAGGAGCTCACAATCTAATCCTAGCATAGTCATAGTCTAATGTCCTATCATATTATTATTATGCATTTATATAGCAGTGACAACTTCTGCAGCACTTTACAGAGTACATAGTCATGTCACTGACTGTCCTCAGAGGAGCTCACAATCTAATCCTACCATAGTCATGTCACTGGCTGTCCTCAGGGGAGCTCACCCTCTAATCTTTCCATAGTCATAGTCTAATGTCCTGCCATATTATTATGTATTTATATAGCACTGACATCTGCTGCAGCATATTACAGAGTACATAGTCATGTCACTGACTGTACTCAGAGGAGCTCACACTCTAATCCTTACCATAGTCATAGTCTAATGTTCTACCATATTATTATTATTATGTATTTATATAGCAGTGACAACTTCTGCAGAACTTTACAGAGTACGTAGTCATGTCACTAACTGTCCTCAGAATCAGCTTTATTCACCAAGTACAACAAGCATGGTACCCAGAATTATTTGTGGACACATGACAGATGGCATGGAGTTGGTAATGCAAATTGACAACATCAATATAGTGCAGATAGTAGCTACATAACAGTATAACAATATAACAACAACAACAACAATAACAACACATAGTGCAGATAATAACTCCATTGTGCAACAAAACATATGATATGTAAGATATGGTGCAGTGCGGCCCACAGGCATGCTCTCATTCATTGAGTAGGAGGACTGCCTAGGAGAAGAAGGTGTTTCTGTGCCTGCTGGTTTTGGTGGGAATTGTCCTGTAGCAGGGGCCTGAGAGCAGGAGGTCGAAGAAGTGACTGCCAGGGTGAAAGGGGTCGTGAGCAATCCTATTGACCCTGGACTTCATTCTAGATGCATGGAGGAGGTCCAGGGTGGGCAGAGGTGACCCGATGATCTTCTCAGCAGCACTGATTACCCTCTGAAGTTTATGCTTGTCCTTTGCATTTTCCCCTGAGTACCAGACAATGATGGAGAAATAAAGGACAGACTCAATGGTGGCCGTGTAGAACCTAGTCATTAGCTCCCATGGCATTCCAGACTTCCTCAGCTGCCTCAGGAAGAACAGTCTCTGCTGGGCTTTCTTTGGAGTTACGGAGGTATTCACATCCCTCCTCAAGTTCCCAGTGATGGTGGTACCCAGGAACCGTGCACTGTTTACTGTAGAGTTTACTGTAGAGACCTCAGTGCCATCAATGGAAACTGGACAGGAGCATTCCTTCCACAATCAGTTCCAGTTTTTGCTGCATTTAGTACCAATTTGTTATCTGTGCACCACCTGTGGATCCGCTCAGTTTCGCTGCCATATGCAAACTCCCCGTTTTCACGAAGTCCTCATATGGTGGTATCATCCACAAACTTGATGACCTTGACAGAGTCAGCGGATGAGGTACAGCTGTTTGTGTACAGGGAAAAGAGAATTGGGGACAGCACACACTCTGCGGGGCACACGTGTTGATGGTTCTAACTCCAGAGGAGCAGCAGCCAATTCTCACTAGCTGCGACCTGTTGGTAAGGTAAAGCTAGGCTGATAGTAATGGCATCCTCCACAGACCGGTTGGCCCTGTGTGCAAATTGTAGAGGATCCATTAAGGTGGCGGTGTGTCCCTTCAGATAGAAGAGAACCAGTCTTTTGAAGGTTTTCACAATGGTTGGAGTTAAGGCGACAGGTCTGTAGCTGTTTAGATCTGTGACTCCTGGCTTCTTGGGGACTGGGATGATGTTGGCTTTTTTGAAGCAGGAGGAAACCTTGCCGAAGATGGAGATAAGGATCAGGGCTAGCTGGCTTACACAAGTTTTCAGGCAGGTTGGGGATATGCCGTCCAGGCCTGAGGCCATCCTGGTGTTGAGCTTCTGGAGGTGCCATAGGAGATCAGCTTCCTGGACTATTTCCAGTGGCAGGGGGCATGGGCAGCGTGTGGATAAAAGGTGGGGAGAGGCTTCCTGGGTGGCAGCATACTACCTATACTGGGGGCAGCATACTACCTATAATTGGGGCAGCATACTACCTATACTGGGGGCAGCATGCTACCTATACTAGGGAAGCATACTACCTATACTGGGGGCAGCCTACTACCAATAATGGGGGCAGCATACTACCTATACTGGGGGCTGCATGCTACCTATACTAGGGAAGCATACTACCTAGACTGGGGGCAGCCTACTACCAATAATGGGGGCAGCATACTACCTATACTGGGGGCAGCATGCTACCTATACTAGGGAAGCATACTACCTAGACTGGGGGCAGCCTACTACCAATAATGGGGGCAGCATACTACCTATACTGGGGGCTGCATACTACCTATACTAGGGAAGCATACTACCTATACTGGTATATGTAGCCAGGGGAATATGTCCCCTGTATATGTAGCCAGGTGTATAGCTGTCCCCAGTATATGTAGCCAGGTGTATAGCTGTCCCCAGTATATGTATCCAATGGTATATGTCCCCAGTATATGTAGCCAGGGGTATATGTAGCCAGGTGTATATGTCCCCTGTATATGTAGCCAAGGTGTATATGTGTCCCCAGTATAAGTAGCCAAGTGTATATGTGTCCCCAGTATAAGTAGGCAGGTGTATATACAATAATACAATACAATAACATTTCTATAGCGCTTTTCTCCCATAGGACTCAAAGCGCTTAGGCTCTCTCAGATTCAGTAATTAGTAGGATGAAGTATTCACACAACAAAAGTTATATTTCTGCAAATGCCAGACTGAACAGGTGGGTTTTCAGTCTGGATTTAAACACGTCCAGGGATGGGGCTGTCCTGATCTGTTGAGGTAAGGAGTTCCAAAACGTAGGGGCAGCATGACAGAAGGCTCTGGGACCAAAAGTTTCCAAGTGGACTCTGGGTATGACTAGATTATTAGAACCTGTGGATCTGAGAATGCGGGGATTGCTACGCAGCTGCCTGTAACATATCTTTCATGTATCCAGGGCCTAGATTATTCAGGGATTTTAAATGTCAGTAGGCCGATCTTGAATAGGACCCTCCATTCTATAGGTAGCCAGTGAAGGGAATGCAGGACTGGCATTATGTGGCAATGACAGGGTTGGTTGGTTAGCAGTCTGGCAGCAGTATTCTGTATCAGCTGTAGGCGGTACAAGACCTTTTTTGGAAGGCCAGTGTAGAGAGCATTGCAGTAGTCCAGTCGGGATGTGATGAAGGCGTGGACTATGGTTGGCAGATCTTCTGGGGGTATGAGGTGCTTGATTTTTGCAATGTTCTTCAGGTGAAAATAGGATGATTTCACCACAGCAGAGATTTGAGTTCTGAAGTTTAAATCCCCATCAATTAGAACTCCCAGGCTACGCACATGATCAGAGCTGCGTAGATCCGTGCCTCCTATTCCCAGTGGTGAAGACTGCAAGTTAAGTTGTTTTGTTATCATGCTCTGCCCTCCAATCAGAAGGACTTCAGTTTTGTCTGCATTTAGTTTCAGCCAGTTGTCATTCATCCATTGCTGTAGTTCACGTAAGCAGGCGTTTATAGTTAGAGTTGGGTCTGTCACACCAGGCTTGAAGGAAAGATATAGTTGGGTGTCGTCTGCATAGCAGTGGTATGTCAGGCCATGTTTTTGGATTAGTTTTCCCAACGGTAGCATGTAAATCGTGAAAAGCAGGGGAGAGAGGATTGAGCCCTGGGGCACCCCATACTTAAGTGTTACAGGGGTGGACAGGAAGGGCCCCATAGACACTTTGTGGGCCACTCAAGAAGGATTGGAACCACTGAAGTACTATGCCATCAATGCCGCAGTATTCCTGTAGCCTGTTTATCAACATGTCATGGTCAACTGTGTCAAAGGCTGCAGAAAGGTCTAGCAGTATGAGGATCGAGCACTCTCCTCTGTCTCTTGCCATGAGCAGGTGGTTGCATATTTGGATGAGGGCAGTTTCAGTGCTGTGGTGTTTCCTGAAGCCAGACTGGAATGGGTCATAACTGTTATTTTGTAGGATTCTGGCTTCTAGCTGGAGGTATACAACTTTTTCAATTAGCTTGCCCAGAAAGGGGAGGTTAGAGACAGGTCTGTAGCTGGTCATTGCATCTGGGT
Organism: Hyperolius riggenbachi; assembly: GCF_040937935.1. NCBI lineage: Eukaryota > Metazoa > Chordata > Amphibia > Anura > Hyperoliidae > Hyperolius > Hyperolius riggenbachi. Next base: position 29,333,493 of record NC_090653.1, on the reverse strand, counting down.
CCAGGGAGGGTTTTTTGAGGAGAGGCCTGATGATTGCTTCCTTCAGTAAAGCAGGAAATATCCCTGATTGTAAGGAACAGTTAACAATTTTGAGGAATACCGGTACGAACAGGTCGGGGCAGTTCAACATGAACTGTGTTGGGCCAGGATCCAGGTCACAGGTAGTTAGGCGGACGTGAAGGAGGATGCTTGATGTGACTTCTTCATCAATTTCTTTGAAGTTTGACCAAGGTGTTACGTTGTCTCTTCTAATGGTCTTCGGCGCTATATTAGGCTCAGATGCTGTAAGTTGGATGGCGGACCTTATAGCGGAGACTTTGTCTGTGAAGAAATGGGCAAATTGGTCACAGAGGTCCTTTGAAGACTCGATATTAAGTTTTTGACATGCTGGGTTGCAGAGTTTTTCCACTGTGCGGAACAGTTGGGCTGGTTTGTTAACTGCATTTGCAATCTCTTGTGATAGAAAGGATGATTTTTTTCCCGTGATTACCTTTTGGTAGCTCTTCAAGTGGAAGATTAAGGCATGTTTGTCTTCTGGGGACTGAGATTTGCGCCACAGCCTCTCAAGTTTTCGGCCTTGTCTTTTCAGCTCTTTTATAGCGTTATCAAACCACTGTGCATGATGGTGTGGAGTAAGATATTTGGTGCGCAGAGGAGCAATTGTCTCAAAGGTGGAGGACACACATTTGTTGTATTTAAACACCAGAGTATCAGGGTCCAAGCTGGAGTCAGTCAATTCATCAAAGCTAAGGTTATCTCGGATATGTTGAGATGTTAGCCCTTTTAAGCGGCGATATTTTATTTGATTCTTGACCTGGTGTTTGACGGCTGGTATTGAGAGGGAGAAGTGGATAGTGTGATGGTCTGACCAGGCAACAGGATTAATTTCCACATTGGCTATTGACAGCCCAGTATGGAATATAAGGTCCAGAGTGTGACCTTTCCTGTGAGTAGCAGAGCTGATTGATTGGAGGAAGCCCAGTTCATGTAAGGCACGAGGTAGCTCTTTTCCAAATTGTGAAGAGGAGTCGTCCACCCATGTATTGAAATCTCCAAGAACAATCCATCTGGGGTGTTCCAGTGTTAGGTTGCATAGGAGGTCTACAAGTTCCTCAAGGAAGTCTGAGTATTTTTCTGGTGGGCGGTAGATCAGCAATATGTTAATGTTTTCCTCAGCTGAAAGATGCACCCCCAAGCATTCAAACGAGTTGGTAGGACCTACAGTAAGTGGTCTGATTTTCAAAGCTAATCTAAAGCAAAGTGCAACCCCTCCTCCCCTGCGTTCTTTCCTGTTGCAGTATATCACGGAATAGTTTGTTGGCACAGCTGCCTCCAGGGTGGGGCCAACAGGTTCAGAAAGCCAGGTTTCAGTCAGGCAGGCCAGATCAGAAGACTCTATTAGTTCATGTATGATTGCTGTTTTGTTGTTTATTGATCTGATGTTGCAGAGGACAGCCTTGATGGGGCTACCCTGGGAGCTGAGGTCTGAGTTTGAGGACTCCAGGAGGGAACAGTCTCTCCAGATGTGTGGCTGTCATCTCTGCTGGATTGTGCTGGAGCTATTAGGGTTGTTGGCTGGGTGTACTCTGTAGATTTTGTCACAGAGTTATTTTGGTTCTGCAGTGAATAACGTCTTTTCCCACGTCCCCTGGATCCTCTCTTTGTCTTTCTGTAGATTCCAACAGACTTAAGTAGAATTATTGTTGATTTGTCAATTGGATATATATTTCTTGGTTGGTATACAGCTAGAAGTGTCTGTGCTGAATATTGATGTTTACACATTAGGATGGACAAGAGACAGCTCAGGGCTCCTGCTAAGAAAGGCCCTATTTAAAGTCAAGGTATATGTGTCCCCAGTATATGTAGCCAGGTGTATAGGTGTCCCCAGTATATGTAGCAAGGTATATATGTGTCCCCAGCAGGGCCGGGACGACACATAGGCAGAAGAGGCCCCGGCCTCTGAGCGGCAGGTCGACAGGTCAGGATGGGGCGCTTTCAAAGGCATTTAAATTCCAGGGCTTCTCAAATCCGGATTCGGGAGACATCCGGATAGTTCTATCCGGATATCTCCCAGTTACCTGTGCGGGATGGGCGGGGGGATCAATCTTACCTGTCTGATGTCTTCTTCGGTCCAACCCTCGGCGCCTCCCACTATGCGGTCCAACCGGCGGTCATGTGATTACGAACACTTCCTCCTTCTGGGTTGAAGGAGGAAGTGTTTGTAATCACGTGACGTGCGTGGAGCGCATCGTGGGAGGCGCCGAGGGATGGACGAAGAAGACGTCAGACAGGTAAGATTGACCCCCCTGTAGATGGTGAATTGGTACTGTAGCAGCAAGAAACTCCACTGGGGACACAGAACACAGGCCTAACTAACGCTTTCCTTATCTGCAGAAATTCAGTTTCTAGTCTCCTTCAAATCAGCCACAGTCAGACTGTAAAATGTTTGCTGTGCTGGCTTTCTGATAGGTGGGTGGGGCGGTCCAAGTGGGTGGGATATCTGATTGGCTGCCATGTGTCTGCTGACTCTGTGGTGAGTGGTCAATTTTTGGCTCCATTATAATGTAGAGGGGGCGAATCGAAAACGACAAATGTTCATGAACAGATGCAAACACAAACGAGTTGTTTGCTGCAAACTATTCACCGGGTCAACAGTTCAGGCCATCTCTATTTAAATTATGAAAGTTAGGCATGGACAAGATTTTTTTTCTTATACAAACTAAACTAATCTCCTCCTTTAACCTCCTCACAACCCCAATAATTATACCGCACAATTAACTAATGTTAAATGTGCAGTGGCTGGGAAGTGTACTGGTTAAGGGCTCTGCCTCTGACACAGGAGGCCAGCATTCAAATCTCAGATTTTCCTGTTCAGTAAGCCAGCACCTATTGAGTGAGAAGACCTTGGGCAAGACTCCCTAATACTGCTACTGCCTATAGTGGCTGGCTTCAGCATGTAGCATTGTAGTGTGTTGTGTTGGTGGTATAATGGTTAGGATAGCAGCCTACAGAGCAGTAGGCCTGGGTTTGATTCCTGGCCAATGTGAGTTGGCTTTTGACATCCTACAAACCCTTAAGCAAGCTCATTTTTCGCTTGGATATATCATAATGGTACATGCTAGGCTGGCTCCAGCATGTAGGGTTAGTGGTGGTATAGTGATGAAGAGAGCTACCTACCAAGCACTCAGACCTGGGTTCAAATCCCTGCCAAGGTATGTAAGCTGGCTTTTGAAATCCTACAATTCCCTCGAAGACAACACTCTCCTCCCTCCGGGAGGAGAGGAAGGAGACTTCCTGATGTTGTAAA